>NC_053435.1:29780105-30080105 GCF_007990345.1 Gossypium hirsutum | reverse complement strand
TGCTCCCATTTCGAATGTTTACACGGATTGTAACACGGGCGTGTCTAGTGGCCGTGTGAGACACGCAGCCTGGCTACCGGGCATGTGTCCCCTGTTTGAGTGTAGTAGCCCATTTTTTAGTGAAATCCGAACAGTGGTTTCAGGACCACAAATCCGATCCAAAATATATTTTATTTTTATTTTACCATATGGCTCGTAATACGATAGAAATATCGTGTGAAAATTTTGATATGAAAATGTTATCGATTTAGTGCCTAATTATGAGAAGGACTAAATTGTATAAAATGCGAAAGTTGAATTCTAGTAGCTATAAGGATCAAATAGCTATGGAGTTCAAAACTTAAGGTCCATAGATGGTAATTAGACCATAAATAAAAGTATGTAGATTTTTATGGTGACTCATCGATGGAATTATAGAAAAAAACAAGGGACTAAATTGGAAATACCAAAATAAATTATTAATTGAAAGATGAGAAGGAATTATATCATCTTATTTTGATCAACTTCAACCTAGAAACACATGGAAACCCTAGGAGAGAGAAAAAAAGCTTTCAAAGCCTAATTGGGTAAGTTTCCTTGTCCCGTTTTTAGTATTTTTGGTATTTTTGGAACCGAGATAGCTTAATCTCTCTATTTGAGGGATTAATTTAAAAAGTTATCAAGGTATGAAAATGGGTCATGGATGTGTTATGCTAGAAATTAGAAATTCATGGTAGAAAAATGAAAGATTATTGATAAATAAACAACTTTTGCAAGGTGATTTTTGATGAAAACTTGATTTAGGGACTAAAATGTAAACTTGTAAAATTTGATGAAAATTTTTAAAATTTTATGTAAACATGTCCTGGAAAATTTGTAATGGGGCTTTGGTTAGGCTTGGAATAGGGAGTAATTTGTACAAGTTTCATTTTCCGGGCCTAGGGACAACATCAGAATTTTTGGAAAAGTTAGGGGCAAAATGGTAATTTTACCTAGGACGTAAATTGAGTTTGTCTAAGTATGAAATATATGAAATTAATGATTAAATTCATTTATATAGATCCGAAAAATACAAACTCGAGGTTAGATCGAGGAAAGGAAAAGATTTCAGATTAGTAGATTATTACATGAACAAATGTTGAGGTAAGTTCGGGTAACTTAACCGGATATGTAATTATGTAAATTGAATGTTGTTTTGTATGTAATGTGATTTATGTTAATGTGCCTTACTTGTATGTTATGATGAAAAAATTATACATACTTGAAACGATGATAAAGGGGTTAAGTCCCGATTGAACATTGAATTCCGATGAATGTATATGCTTTCCTGAAATTAATGAAGTCCTGCATTTGTTGCGGATGGGATTTAGCTTGGACGAGTAATCCCCATGACCTTGTTATATAAAAGATTTAGCCCAGACGGGTAATCCTAATACAATGCCTCTCGAGTATACGTTAAGATTAGGGTTTAGCCTGGACTGGTAATCCTAATCAAGCTTTTTGAGCATACGCTAGATAAAAGATTTATCCTGGACTGGTAATCCTATCATACAACATATGGCTCGAGAGTGTGTTCCTTGGTTAAGTACTTTAAGGGTTACCCTCGATAAGAATTGATGGATTAATGAATCGTACACCTCGAGTGTACTACTTGAGCCTTCGTCAGGATTTCAATGATTCAATAGACATATAACTCTTGACTTGGCATGAAAATCTTGAGATAAATGATAATGACTTGAAAGAACATTGCTTGATGAGCTCATTTATGTTACTTGATTTATATGAATAGTTGGTGACTAACATATTTGATGAAATGTATGTGATTAGGCCATTTAGCCAAACGGATGGAACATAACATTGTACTCCTAGATTTGTTAAACAAGATTGGTAAGTTTAGTTTCTGTTATACGAACTTACTAAGCATATAATGCTTACTCCTTTTATTTTCCCCTATTTTATAGTGCTCGGAAGCTTGTAAAGGTTGGAAGATCGTGGGAGCATCGTTACACCATCAACTAGCATTTTGGGAATATTTAGTGAAATCATTTTGATGTAATGGCATGTATAGGGAAACTTGGCCAATAGTGGCTTGAATTGTCATTTTGTAACTAGCCATTGGAATGGCTAGTGATGGCTTATTTTGGAAATGATTTAGTAAGCTATTATGGTATATACATATATTTCCACACGTGTTATGTTGAGTCCATGTGATAAAATGTTATTAATGCCTAAGTTAATATAAGATGAGCTGGTAACCATGTATGCATGAAATGGTATGCCTTGTTAAATGATGGAATTGCTTACCTTAAATACTTGAATTGATTGGAATTGGTTGAGTGTTTTATGTGCAAGTTTTTGGGTGATTTTGGGTGAGAAATGAAGCTAGGAAATAACTTCATTTTGTCCATAAAGCCTAGTGACATGGGCATTTGGTTAGGCCGAATGTAACACCCCAAACCCGGCCTAGACGTTATGGCCAGATCTGACGTGTCACATGGACTTACGACTTAGTATGCATTCGTTGGTTTAAGTGATTGGGGTGGTCTTTGTAAAAACAGCGGTTGAATGAAAAGTCGGTTTATCAATCTTTAGGCTATCCATTTGTTGTGCTTATTGAGTCTTGAAACATTTATTAATTTTGAAAACCCGGGCAGTCTAACACTAGCAGTTTTGACATAGTATAAATATAATCAGAAAATAAAACCATAGTGGAAAAAGAAATTTAAATAGCGACCTTATTACAACTTAAAACCCAAAATTGAATCAGAATATAAAAATAATAAAAATTAAACTAACTTAGAAAAATGAACTTTGCAGATGATGTGGCCACTCCGAATCCCTCACGGCTCCAAGCCCACTATGGTTGGGGATTTCCTGCAGAGATGAAAATAAAGGGTGAGTTTGGTAAACTCAGTGTGTAACATAACCCAACCGTAGCCCAAAACAGATCAAACCTCAGAGTCAAACTTATCTGGGCCTTGGCCCAGTACAGATATCAAAATGAAACCCATAGGCCCATAGCAGATACAGAAGAAATATATCATGAATGCAGAAATCCCAACCCAGAGCCATCCATAACACCCCCGTACCAGCCTTACACCATGTGGGGGGACTACTCGACCCACCCAACCGTTACACACCATAGAAATTGCAGCGAGGCTGCTAGAGATTGTGACAAAGTCACCAGAATAGATATATATGTACCAGAACGCTTCCTCCATCAATATAAACCCATGTCCCATGCAACAGAAATAATATGTCCTGGCATATGTATACAGAAACAGAACATCATGCTTTTCAAAAAAAATAACCCTAGGGGTAAAATCGTAATTTTGCATGCATAAGGGTATTTCAGTAATTATTACCTATTGCTAAGGTTTCATGCTCATTCTAATGTTTACCAAGTAATCAGAAGTACTTACCTCGTCTTTTTACCAAAGTGGGCCCGTTGGCCCATTGGCCCGTTTTTGGCCCATTAAGCCCAAAAATACCGTTGTGCACGAAAATGCACACTCTACACTCTAATCATCCAAATGCACCATATTCATTAACAACTGTCTCACAAGCGCTCGCACGCTCGCGAGTTCACAAAATACCAACGTTTCGGTATTTCGGCTTTTACCGATTCAGTCTAAAGGAGGGTGTCGTTTACACATCGGTTGATGACGATATCTCCCACACGATAATCCTACAATCGATCACTAACACATTAGACTTACGAATTAACGATAACTAACATAAATCCACGTCAACTAACCCAATCATCACACAAGTTAGTCATTTACGCACGAGGGGCAAAATAGTCATTTAACACCCTAGGGGAAAAATGGTAATTTTACCCCACAAGGGTATCTCAGTAATTCTACCCTACAAGGGTATTTCGGTATTTCTACCCTACAAGGGTAATTCGGTAATTCTATCCTACAGGGGTATTCGGTAATTTTACCTTACAGGGGTATTTCAGTAATTCTACCTTATAGGGGTATTTCGGTAATTCTACAACTTATCCACTTGGGCCTACAGACCCATTGGGACCACATGGCCCATTTCAGCCTATCGCGGCCCGAAATAGCCGTCCTACTGCTAGAGTAATGAGAAATACACACCTGTTAGGAGACTGCAGTTAATTCGCGATCCAAACACTCTTAGCTGACGCCCAACCCAAACGAACACATCACAAAGCAAAAGGGATCAGCCAAGAAGGGTATGCCTACTCTCCTCATGGTTTGCTCTATTTAAAGCCAGCTCTCCATCTACTCTTATGTTAGCTTCCCGATGTGGGATCCCTCCATCACCAGAGTTTAAAACCAACACCAACTCTTACCGTCCCAACATAGAAAAATAATCAACCTTTGCGTGACAAGGGATTCCAACCAAAGTCCTCTCTCATGCCAACTCACGCCACCACCACTAGGCCATCAACTCATTTGTGTTATAAATCCAACACATTAAACTTTAAAGCGCACTTACTTGCTTCCAGATTTATTGAAAAGAAAAACCAAAATATATTGCAAGAGCCAAGACTTGAACCTTGGACCCCTTGCTTCCTCTATGGCGTCACTTCCTTGTCCCCTAAGTTGCGCCACCTTGCCACTACACCACACTCCTTTTTTTTCATCTTTTACCCCTTTACTCTTAAAAGCCCAAACGCCAATTGCATCACCTGTTCATAAAATTAAAATTCTAAAGACTACCACGAATTTAACTTAAGTTTTGGCCTTCCAAAGGCCCACTAACCTACTAAAATATATATATTAACCAACCAGAACACACACAAATTTTAAAAATCACAGAAACACAAACCTTAAAATTGGGGCGTTACACCGTGTGTCCTCTGCACCTAAATTTTGAGAAACAGAATGCTTAGAATTGGGCACACGGGCAGAGACATGGGCGTGTGTCTTGGTCGTGTGAAACCTGCACCTAATTCGAATTAAATTAATTAACCGAATGGCCTAACACACAGGCGTGTGGCATGGCCGTGTGTGCAAGTCAGAGAGTTACACGGGGTCGAGCACGGCCTCTAGCACGGGTGTGTCCCAGGGTCACACGGGCGTGTGAGTCCTGCAACTTGGAAAAGTTTTGTAATTTTACGAAAAATTCTTAGAGGTCCCGATTAAGCCCCGATTCGATTCTAAGACTCGTATTGGATCTTTAGGGTCCAATTAAGGAACGTTATGAATAATCTCGGCTACTGAATAATGACTTACATGAATTAATTGAAAAATGTTATGTATGTCTAGCAATACTCCGAAACCCTATTCTGGTGGTGTTATATTTAGTGGTATCAGAGCTACGGTTTAACCGATTCTCAGATTTAAACGTAGGAGACATGAGTTTAGCTATACATGCCATTATATAAATTGTGATAGTATGGTGACTCCTGATCATTTTTAAATGTTTTTTTCATATAGTAATGTCATCTAACTGAACTAGAGCTGAATCCGAGCAAGCTGAGAGTAATGCTTCAACTTTAGTTCAAAGAGTCGCCTCTGTGTCTGGTAGTGAAAGGCCCATGTCTGAGGGCTGAAGTGAAGAGGCAAAACAAGCCTTCTTTCAAATGATGAATGAATGGTTTACCTAGTACTTGAGAACAAACCCCGCTGTACAATGACCATCCCAATTTGTTCCTCAACCGGTTCCTGAGGTACCACAGAGTGCTGAACCTGTTAGGATTGGTAAGCTTCGAATAGATAAAATCTGCAAACATGGGATGGAAGAATTTAGAGCTACTGTAGATGATGATCCGGAAAGGGTCGAGTTCTGGCTTGAAAACACTATCCGAGTTTTTGATGGAGTATCCTGCACACCTGCTGAGTTCTTGAAATGTGCAATGTCTCTATTGAAAGATACGACTTATCATTCTATAACATCAGTTGTACCGAGAGAGAATATTACATGGGAATTCTTCTAGACTGAATTCAAAAAGAAATATATTAGTCAGATGTTCATGGATCAGAAAAAGAAAGAATTTCTGGAACTCATGTCGGGAAGCATGACCGTATCTAAATATGAACGAGAATTTGTTCGATTGAGCAAGTATGCCAGGGAATGGGTTTTAACCAAGGCTGAAATGTGTAAACATTTTGAAGAGGGCTTGAATAAAGATATCAAGTTATTGATTAAGAATCTTGAGATAAGAGAATTTGCCGCATTAGCCGACTGACCACACAAAGCTGAAGAATTGAGTAAAGAAAAGAAACAACCTAAAAGAGAGGCTCGAGTTTCTTGAAAAAGAGCTATGAACAAGTCACAATCAATTGCTTCTAAGAAATTAAAAAAGTATTATGATTGTGTGGCCACTTCTACGGGATACTCTGGAAGAGAACGAGGCTCTCAACGATCATCGGAGACTTTGTCACACTATTCAATTTTCAATTCGATACTTTTGAGCTTATGTTTTGCGTATATGGCTTGTATAGGGACTTTGGTCATTTTGGTTATGTGTTAGTAATGGATTTGGTTATTTGAAATGTCTTGTAAATGTTAAATATTTAGTTTTGTGCATAGCCATGAGAGTTGGCTCATTTTGGGTTGTTTTGGATGTATATGTATATATGTGCAAATGGCCCTTGATGTTTGGTTTGTGATTTGGTTGTATATATAGCCATGGAAGTTGGCTTAATTTGGTTGGTTTGGTTGTTTGTTTAAATTGCTTGATTATGTGTTAATTGAAGAATACGTTATGCTTGTGAGATTAGACCAATCTTGCATATTTGAGATAGGTTATATTGATGTTTATGATAGTGGATTTTGACATGAAATTGAATGGCACATTATGACATTTTATATCTTGGATCAAATGGTATTAGAAATGGTATGAAATAGGCTTGTTTGGAGTTGATCTAGATGCTCGTAAATGCTATGTTTTGGTGTTATTGAGTTTGGAGTACGTGAGCGTAAGATAGGGTCGTAAAATGGCTTGATAAATAGCCTATTATTGTCCACACGGGAAGAGACACAGATGTGTGTCTCAGCCATGTGTGACATACGGTCAAGTACACGACCGTGTGTCCCCTAGTGTTGATTTAGAAATTAAGTTAGTATGCTCCACACAGCCTCACACACGGGCGTGTGACTTGGTCGTGTAGCATAAGGCAATATACCCTATAGGTTTGGCACGGCCTAGTACACGGCCTGGTACACGGGCGTGTGTGACCATTTTTAGGGCACACAGGCGTTTGTGTAGGCAGTGTGACCTAAGTCAGAGAGTTACACGGGGTTGGACATGGGCTGGGACATGGCCATGTGCTCCCATTTCGAATGTCTACACAGCCTGTGACACAGGTGACATGATTCGGCTCGGTTGAATAAGTCGAGTCTATGTAAGTTGCCTGATCGTCGACGATAAGGGTCATTCACAAAATTGTCATTTGGTTTGAATCGGTTTAGGAGGCTGAATGTTAATTAAATAGGGTTCAAATTTGGTTAAGTATATGATGGTATGTTTAGCTAGAAAGAAAAGAAGATAGAAGATATCAGGATGACTCAGTTTAGGATAATAGGTTAGATAAAGGAAGAAGATGGATATGGAAAATGAACTTAAACTTCAGGAGCGATTCAACACTATAATGAGTGTCACCCCGATTCTTATATTTTTTAAGGTGGGATAAGTGATTGGTAGTTGGATAGGAGAACGCCACACCAAGTGATGGTGATAAGTTCTAAAAACAAGTTCGGTTGACGCCACTAGCAAGCTAGATAAGTCGCTCGAGACTTGTACAAAAGTTGAAAGGAAATAAACCTCACAAAAACAAAGTTTCATTAAACTAAATGTCAAAAGTTCCTTACAAGCTGAACTAAGCAAACTATTTATAGGTATTACAAGGGATAGCCGAATAGGTTCTTAAGGTAGCTAAATGCTTAGCTGAAAATTCCAGAATTCTTTAGGAAGATTCCTTGAAGTTTCTTGTGCATGGAGAACGTCAAAGGCTTCTTCTAGATGCCTCTAATCAGCTGGACATTAATGGAGTTGAATGGTGAGCTAGAGGATCTTGGTTAGATTCGGCCAAGAGATTGTGAATGCTTTAATAGAGATTCCTTGATTAGCTGAGTAGTCTTAGAACTTAATGAGGTGCTTGGAGATTGAAAAAGGCATTGGAAGTGTGAACCGAATTCAAACAGCCCCTTGTGTGTGTGAAAACACAAAACCGAACATCCTTGAAGTGTGAATGGAATTTTCCAGCAAGTGTGAAATCTTTCATAGCTACTTTGGAGAGTTGATCAGTTAGCATGGGAAAATAAATCATCAGCTTGGAAGAAAGGAAACATCAACTCCCTTGGCCCTTGGCATACATGAAGAGTTGCTTGGAAAGGATGAACCATTAGCACACCATATTTATGCCGTCCATTGTACATGGCTGCACCTAATAAATCAACAAATTTAATTAGTTTAAGACACATTAATTTTAGCAACCCAAGACACATTAAAATCATGCATTCAGCTAGGACACATTAAAATAAGTAATAACTAGGACATATTAAATACAATTAATAAATTAAGACACAACATAAATTCGGTTATAGCTTAGACAAATTAAAAGCATGTAGAAATCTGGGCACATTAAATTCAGCTAACTTAAATATGTAAAAACAATTTAATAAGCTAATCTGAGCTAGGGAATTCAGACATGAGCTGTGACAAATTGAATTAAAATAAAACTAATACTTAGTTTATTAAAATAATAAAAGAAGTAAGCTGGAGAGAAACTAAATCTAGTTGAAAGAGCTGAATTAAGCTTAAGTGAGCTAAATTGAGCTAGATAGAGCTTGGAAAGCTGGAGTTGAGTTGAAACCAGCTTGCACTATGGTGCATGGAGCTTGAATTAAGCTGGCCCGATCTATCCCTTTGGTTTGGAGTTCATTGTCATTTCAGAGTTGAGAAAACAAAGCTGAAACAGCTTCTTGAAGGCACTTAGCCGAGCTCAAGTTATTGGTCCTTTGGGTAACTCGATAGGATCAAGCTTAGAGCTTGTTGAGCCTCAGGGCGTGGTCACGTCATTCCCCCCGTCTTCAAAGTGACTTGTCCTCGGGTCGAGCTACTGGTGTATTAGAAAATATTTCTCGTTACGGGGCTCCTTACGGACAAATGGGGCGAATGGTCTCACAACAACCTAAAAGGAGCCTATAACTTGACTCAAGAGAATAATGTCATCACCATTAGTAAAAGGCTTAGAATTATAAAAAGTGACAAGTAGGCAAACCCTTTTGAAAACTTTGAATCGTACTTGAGCCAATATTCGATTATTGAATTCAAAAGAATAAATGACTCTTACCTTGCTCGGCAATAGATTTGGCAAAGGAGTCAATAGAGGAGGCATGTAAAATTCGCACAAACAATCTCTTATTCGTTCACATGGATTCAAACATGCAGAACTTAAATAACCAGGCTAATTTAATATGCCATCCCAAAACAAAATTTCGTCAGACAAATGCGCCAATATAGTTTTAAACATGGAGGCCTTGTCTTGCAAATGTCGAATGGCTAATATTTCATTAACAGACTCATCAGCTTCGCAATTTTTAAATACGTTACTATTTTTGCCATCTCTCAAGACAAAGATATTATTAGCAACCATTGATTGGCAAGTAACCAAAATAGAAGAAAGATCATTTCTACTAACCAAATCATCAACAAAGTTTTCATAATTATCTAAACAAGGCATAAATATTTTAAAATTTTGCATAGGACTTACCTTGCTTACCGTTAGGAAGAGATAAGCAAAGATCAGCTTTACTCTTTTCGATCCATTCAAACCTTCTCTCTTCAGAAATATAATACAATCCGAATTCCTTGCTCGAATTACCTTGAGATGAAGAAACATGAAGACAATAGTTATTCAAAACATCTTTCTTTTTATCGCTCACTTTTCTTTTATTTTCTTTTTCCTTGTTTTTTGTTTTACTCACAACTCGATTCATTTTCTCTTGATTTTTCTTCTTTTCTTTCTTTTTCCCTTTTATTTTCTTATTTTTTTCTCATTTGCTCCATAGATTGTTTCAAATGTCGTTAGTCCTCCAAGACTTGTTGTGGCAAAAGGGGTGCCAAGGTAACATTTCGGCCTTGTTCTTGAAGGTGTATTGATTGGCAAACCCGTCATGTTTGGCTCTTTAGTCAAATTGCCAAGGTCTTCCAAAAATTAAATGTCCCGCATGCATAGGCACCACATCACATAGTACCTCGTCTTGATACTTCCTGATGGAGAACAGAATAAGGACTTGTTGGATCACCTTGAGTTCAACACCTTCCTTGAGCAATTGCAACTTGTATGTGCTCGAGTGTGTATAGCTACCTCCGTCGATGACCAAACTGCATACCTTGCATTGAATGTGACAACGGGTATGAAATAAGTTCTCACGTTACGGTTCACTTATGGAACTTTGCATACTAAGACTTCTTTCAACCACGAGCATCTCACCTTCAACCGCATATTCTAACTCTCCTTCGTCATCAGAGGGGTTTTCGATATCATTTTCATTCTTTTCTTTTTCCTTCTCCTCCGACTCGATGTATCCATTAGGTCGCATAACCATTGCATTCTGATTTGGGCATTGGCTCACAATGTGACCTCTTCCGAGACACTTGAAGCACTTTATGTCTCTTGACTGATTTTGGGCACCTTCCACGCCCTTTCCTTTGCTGATTTCAGCCATGGGCTTGGTTGACTTCGTCGGTACCATGGGTTCCTTTGTTTGGCTTGCCGAGGCATTTTTGCTTGCACCTTGGCTCCACTTGGATACGTTGGAAGTCGAATAACCTTGAACAACGCCTTTCTTTTTGAGTTGCTTCTCGACCTTGATTGCCATATGAACCATATCAACAATATCCACATAATGTTGCAACTTCATGATGTTGGCTATTTAGCGGTTAAGACCAACTAAAAATCTGGCCATGGTTGTCTCTCGATCCTCCTCCACATCCGCACGGATCATGGCAATTTCCATCTCTTTATAGTAGTCTTCAACACTCCTCGTGCCTTGGGTAAGGTTTTGGAGTTTTTCACAAAGTTCCCGATGATAGTTAGATGGAATAAACCTTCAGCGAATCATAACCTTTATCTCGACCCAAGTGCTGATAGGATGCTCGCCATTTTGCCTCCGACTGGAGGTAAGTTAGTCCTGCCAAATCATAGCATAGTCCAAAAATTCAATCGCCGCCAACTTAACTTTCTTAGCTTTGGAGTAGTTATGGCATTCGAACACGAGCTCAATTTTCTTCTCCTACTCTAGATAGGCTTCTAGATTCGAACGACCTTGGAATGGAGGGATGGTTAACCTGATACTTTTGAGATCGTCATCGTATCTCTCGCGATCTCATTGGCCACGATGACGTTGGCCTCTCCTTCAGTCACTACATTGGAGCCTTGGTCACTTTTGCCCTCACTTGGTTCGGATAACTCGTCATCTTGAACTTGCCTTCGGCCTCACTTGGTTTGGATAACTCGTCATCTTGAACTTGCCTTCGACCTCGACCTCTAGGTGGACTTACAGGGTCCTTGCTCGTTGGCCTCTTCCTTCCACTTGATCGAGTCTCTCTTGGATTGGGTCCAATTTTTGATCAAACAACCGCTCGACCTCGCGAAGCAAGGCTTGTAAATTTAAGTCTGGCACATTCCAAACAAGTTAACTTTCCTCCACGTTGCATTCCATGTTTATTGAAAAAACTAAATTTTGGATCCTCAACATAAAACCTCACTATTTCACTCGGAAAGAAAAGAAATTGATTTTCACTCTCACTCGTGTTTGCACTCGTTTTAAGGCTTTTTCAACACTCTCGAATGCACTCACACACTCTTTGCCTTTTACCACTCAAACTCGCTCTCAGGTTTCGTATTTCATCTCGTTTGGACTTATTTGCTGCTTTGGGGTCGATTTCAAAGTGGTTACAAGGGATATATTGTAAGGGTGCAGGATAGGCTGAAACAAAGAAAATTTTAGTTTAGTGTGGCGTTGGGAGGGGGCAAAGATGGTAAAACAAGCACCTGGAGATCGGGAATAAAATGACATGAACAACAAAATAAAGAACTTCAATACTTCACATACTTTTTTTATTTCGTATTTTCCTTCTCTTTTTTTTTTGTTTTTTTAACTTTACTAATACTTGTTGATTACAATATGTGTAACATCCCGAAATAGGGCCTAAATGGAATAGTGGTTGAAAAACCACTAATCTGAGGTCAAAAAAAATTATTTCTATTAAGTTTTAAGGTTTATTCATTAATTGAATAATTGTGTGAAAATTTCATGAAGAAATTTTATGTATAAGTGCCTAATTTGATAATTAGGACTAAAGTGTAAAATTAGCAAAATGTGTGTTCTAGATAATAAAAGGGATTTAATTGAAATGGGTTCTTAAATTGGAGGTCCTTATTTAGTAATTAGACCATTATATTTAATTTTGGACAAAAATGGGCAAGAATATGACAAATTTGAAAGAAAAGCCTTTAAGGGCATTTTGCTCATTTAGTAATTAAAAGAATTAAAAAGGGAAAATAAAGCCAAAATTGGTCCATCTTCTTCATGGAGGTCGAATATAGCATGGGGGAAGCCATGGTTAGGGTTTCCAAGCTTTCCAAGCTCAATAGTACGTCCGTTCTAGCCTCGTTTTTAATGTTCTTTATGTTTTTAGAGTCCCAGTAACTTGATTTAGCTTATTCTAGCAATAATTCATGCTAGGGTTACTATTTAGAAAAATACCCATACATTAAATTTGTTTATTTTGATGTTTTATGGAAGAATATGAAGCTTGAAATTATGTTAAACAACTTTTGCTAAGCGATTTTAAGTGAAAACGAGTAAAACGACATAATCGGTAAAAATACCTAATGTTCATAAGTACATGATAGAGTGGGAATTTGATGTTGCCATAGAAAGGAAAAATGTTCAATGTGTTATAAAACATAAGAAAAATGGATAAATTTTAATTCTCGAGCCTAGGGGCAAAATCATAATTCTGCAAAGGTTTAGGGGAAAAATTATAATTTTGCCAGAGTTTGAGTTAGGGAATGTTTTGAATATTAAATGAATTGAATAAGTGAAATATGATGTTTTAGATCCTGGAAAGTGAGATTTTGACCTAGAACGGGAGAAAAACTGAAAATCGGAAAAGTTGGTAAAATGGTCATTTTGGTATCGAGGTAAGTTCATATGTTTAATAAGCATTTAATTATGCATATTTGAATGATAAATTGATATTTTGGCCATAAATGCTTTAGTATTGAGTTTCAAATCTAATGATTAATGTTTGATAATAATTCGATATTGGAAAGAGAACTTGTATAATTTATATGTAAGATCATATTTTGTATTATGGCTTTGTATGATAATAAGAAAGTATTGACTAGCATAGTTTGATGAGAATAAGTTACGTTGATGATATGATGAGATTGAGAATGTAAGTATGTAAGTTGAGTAGCATTTTATTATTATGCAATTATTGTTATTAGTATTGTTATTATTGAGTTATGCGACAAACCTTGAGAATTTGAGCAAGTATGTTTCATCTATCAAATTCCTTGGTTTTACAATGGAAATTAAGAAGAAATGATAGAATATTCCATGTTCATACAATGGCATTTAATGAGGAATTGACAGTTAAGGATACCATGTAAAACCATGTCAAGACATGGCATTGGTAAGGCAAGGGTCTCGTGTAAGACCATGTCAAGACATGGCATCGGCATTGATTAAGGACTCCATGTAAGACCACATCAAGATGTGGCATTGGCACTAAGAAAAGGATACCATGTAAGACCATGTTTGGAACATGGCATTTGGTAAGATAAGGATATCATGTAAGACCATGCCAAGGCATGGCATTGATAAGTTCTATAAGGCAAGGAAATCATGTAAGACCATGTCAAGACATGGCATTGATGAGTTACTATAAGGCAAAGGTCTAATGTAAGACCATGCCAAGGCATGGCATTGGTGAGTTCATAAGGCAAGGATACCACGTAAGACCATGTCAAGACATGGCAATGGTAAGTTCAAAAAGGAAAAGGTTCCCGAGTAATTCAAATAGTAAGTCAAAGAAATGACAAGGTGAGAACATGAAGAAAGAGTACAGGTATGCATTTAAGGCTTATTTGATATTGATATTGTAAGTAATTGAGATTATTAAGTATTAAGTAAGTGATGAGTTTTCAGTTATGCTTGTGACACTTTATGACATAATTGGCAATATGCCTATATTATGAAAGAGTACTCATGTGTTAAGTGAGATGTTGTAGGTATGTAAGAAAGCTATTAAGTAAGGTACCTTTTGTATTCTGAGCCTTTGGTAAGGGTACCGATGAGTAAGATGGGAAAGTATGAACTAAACGTTATTTAAGCAAATTATGACAGCATAGTAGTAAGCTAAATTGATTGCTAATGCCTATTATTTTACATGTGAACTTACTAAGCTTTATAAGCTTACTTCTTTCACTTTCCCATGTTTCAGAGTACTTAAAAGCAAGCTTGGGTTGGAGGTCACCGGAGATCACTTCACACTATCGACTATCAAGTTACCAAATGGGTATCTTCATTTACAAACATTCTAGTTTATGGCATGTATAGAGACTTAGCCATTTTGTGTGTATGTCCTTATGATATGGCTAAAGAATGGCATGTAAATATTTGATAATGATTAGCTAATGAAATGGCTAATGAATAACATGTCTCGGTGTTATGTATGCCTAAATGGTAATTAATACAAAGAAATCATGAAAAAGTGAAATTAGCATTAAAGTAGTATTGAACAGCAGCAGTGACGTGATCTTGAAAAATCACCAAGAATAGTAGAAATGGAATTAGGTGATGAATAAGATATATAATTAAATCTTATTAATTCCATTTTCATATGAAAGAAACAAATAAGCAAAAGAAGTGTATATTAAGAGATATTTGAATTTTAGTGAGACAGGGTCAGAGCAATTTCTGAATCCCCTATTCTTACTTTCTAAATTCACTAAAAATTGTACAAAAGTAAACGGCATTGTTATTTGAATTCTTTACAGGGAGAAAATTGATTCGTAGTGAGGAGAGGTCAGAGTAGTCGAACAGTGCAACAGGGGAAACTTTAACTAATAAACTGTACTAATTGGCTAGACCAAAAATTCTTGAAAAAAATTAGTAAGAAAATATTTGAGTTTAGTTTCAGGAAAAATTCACGAATTTAAATTTTGAGTTTTGTGACTCGATTTATGATTTATTTAGTGACTATGATGCAGATGGGCAGTTTTATAAGGAATAATGAAATAAATTGTTTTGATTTGTCTAAGTATTAGAAAAATTTTAATGTTCCCGGTTTGGTCCTGAACTGTTTCAATTACATGTTTTAGGGTCTCCAGGTCCTTTTTTAGGGTCATATTGAATGAACGTAAATAAATTAATTTTAAAAGCAAAATTTACACCCCAAATTAGTAAGTTAAGTCAGGTAACGCCTTGTGCTTGACTCCGGCAACGGTCTCGGGTAAGGGGTGTTACATTTGTTGGTATCAAAGCAAAATTTTAATTGGCTCTCGAAATATTCAGTATGAGTAAGAGTCTAGCTATACATGCCATATTGAACTATGATAGTGTGACGACTCCTGACCCAAATATAAATTGTTTTGTCAGACAGATGCGCACTCCAACCGAGCTAAGTTTGATAGTACAGACAGTATGTTTATGATGAGTTGAGTCTCATAAAATATAATAATAATGGTTCATGATGTTTATGTGATAATGAATAAATTGTGAATAAGAAATTGTTCGGGAAATATGAAAGATGAGATAAAATGAAAGGAAAGTCTATATTGAGATAAGTGTTCATGTTAAATTGGCATTTGTATGATGCTATACGTATAACTAGAGAAGTTAAGTGAATGCTATGAGTAATTTTACTCGAGATTTATGAATGCATGTATACGTGCACTAATTTGCGTAAGATGATCATGAAGTCATTTTATTATGAACGTGCATGATAAGTTGCTTGAAGCAAATTGTATAATTGTGGTAATATTTTAATATGATGAGTGTTAAGTTATATGCATGAGTATGTAAGAGGTAAGTCAGATGTGTTACAACCTGACCCCCCTTATCAGCAAGGTAATTCAAAATGAGATTTCATGAAATTCAGATTGAATGGCTAAAGTGGAAAACTAAAGAGTCCAGTGACAGATTTATTGACGATGTAATCAGAGTCGAGAATGATTTAGCAAATGAACACAGTTGCAGAATGGATCCAGGTTAATAATAAAATATCCGGATAACTAAAATGTCACAGTAAAAGAAAGGTTAGACTCAGCTAATGCACTCATTCAAATATGATGTGTAAGGTATATGATTGCTAGCTTTTCTTTCGAATAAATTCCAACTGTGAATGGGATAATGTGAATTCAGTAATGACAGAATTAGACAGAGGAATAATAATTGAGCCATATTAATAGTTGAATGTAGAGTTTATAGTCGAGAAATTATAGAAAAATCTTTTCCAACTATTATATGTGTACATTTACTTTCAGAGATATATATAAATATATGCAAGATCATAGATGCAATTCCTGCAGTATGAGAATGTTAGTTAAATTTACAGACAGATGAAAGCATTATAGTTTGTTTGAGCTGTGATTGATATTGCTCTATCTATTCCAGTTTTCTACTTCAGCGTGCAGATGGAAGGTTGACAGTAAGATCTATATGATGTTAGTGATCTATATTGTTATCTATTGCTTAATGAAAGTAAAGGAAACTTTTATGGCTTCTGTCATAGTTGTTCCCAGTGCTTGTGAGTATTATCCTTTCCTTTTGGAAATTTTCTGAGATGCTATTGAAACCTTAACTGTTCTACATAAGATGTGGTTACGAAGAATTCTGTGTAGCTCCTTGTTCTGAGATTTTATTATCTCGGTTTTATTAATAAATTACTATTCAAAGTATCAGCCATGAGACATTAGCAGAAAATTCTCTATTGATTAAAATGGTTTCTTCTTATTATGAGTATGTTTATGATGATTATGAGTTCGGGCCTGATAATGAAAGTATAAAGGTATAGTTATCAGAGGTATAAAGATTCTGCTTTTGCACTGGTTGTTATTGAAATTTGTGTTTAAATCTCTCAAATGATCAAGATGTTTTATTTTCACCCGTGACATTATTTACTGAAGTAATTGAGAAGTCAGTCTTATTATGGCATTATGATTTTTGAGTAGTATGAGTATTGTGGCCTCAGTGTAGTTCAGTTCAGACATGTGTATTGATTTTCATTTTTCGCATAATCTTGATATATATATCAGTGAGTTAAAGACTGAATGCTATGTTCTTTCGAGTTATGCAGTAATAATGATTTTTGATTAGCTCTTTAAAGAAATCATGACAGAATGTATGTTTGAGATATCATGACAGCATAGAGAAGAACAGTTTTTGAAAAGTTATTGTCTTTTAGTTGAGACTGATTCAGCTGAGCAGTTGATTGAGTTATATGTATGTTTGAATTATTCATGGCTTCAGAGGTAAATGCTGATTTTTCATGTATAAATAGATAAATGACCCGAGTAAATAGTACATATTCTAGAGATTATGGTATAGAGTTGTATACACATATCAGAATGGTTGCATCAGAGGTATATTTTTGCAAATCCAAGTTGTCTGATTATTAAAGTTCTCATTGTATGAAGTTTAGTTTGGCTTGAATTCATGCTAATAAAGTATAAACAGCTGAAGATATTGACAATTGAAGTATCCATTATGATTATAAACAGTTGAAGATATTGACAATTGAAGTATCCATTATGATTTAGCTTGGTTTGAATAAAGAGTTTATGGTTTCTAGAAATGTGTTAATGAGAAATCAAGAGATTTTGCAACAGTTATGATGCCTAGCACTGTGATAATTATTTGATTATTTGAGAAGTACAAAAATGGATGATAACTTGATTTAGTTATACTAGTAAGAGTGTGAAATGTTATGTACCAGACTTTGGATCCGATACCTGAACTTTTAGAGAGTTAAAGTTGATTTTCAAGTATCTCAGAAGCTATTACAGTTAGTATTGATTTTGTGTGAAAATGTGAGGGTATTTTGAATAATTGTGCAACAGAATTAGCATTATCACCGAAAGGTTAAATGAGCTATGGTTGATTGCTCGAAGAAGTTTTTGTATTCTTCTTAGTACAAATGAGTTTTTCTACTGATGGATTATCTAAGTTATTCATTTTGAGGTTGTCAATTCATTGAGAGTGTAAATTTTAGTTGTTATAGTTGGAAATCCAGGGTTGCACCGTGACTTCAGAAGAAAGCTACAGTAAGTTTTGACCATGAGATTGCTAAATGTTACTGCATGTCACCTTTGTACTGATAGTTGAATTGAGGAAGAGAAATTCACAGAATTAAATTGAGCAAAAAGGATTAGAGGAAAGTGAAATTAATTACAGAAATCAGAGACAGATTATCAAAAATTGTATACAGAATCGAAAGGAAAGAATATTGACACTCAAAAGAGAAACAAGTATATATATATATATATATGTATTTTTTGAAAGTACCTTAGTGGCAGAGAATTTCCATTTTGGTAAGAAAATAAGAGTTAGTTGCGTTTCATCAGAGTATGAGGTTAATGTTAAAATAAGGTCAGTTACTTATTAGTAGGTATTCCAGTTCAGAGACTTAGTTTAAGAAGTAAAATGTTGGGTATTCCAAGACTGAATAAGAATTTGAAAGTGTTGTTGGAAATCAATTTTGAATCCATTTGTAGGTAAGATTTTCGGGGACGAAAATCCCGAAAGGGGGGAGAAATGTAACATCCCGAAATAGGCCTAAACAGAATAGTGGTTGGAAAACACGAATTTGAGGTCAAAAAAATTTATTCTGATTAATTTTTAAGGTTTATTCATTGATTGAATAATTGTGTGAAAATTTCGTGAAGAAATTTTATGTATAAGTGCCTAATTTGATAATTAAGACTAAATTGTAAAATTAGCAAAATGTGTGTTCTAGATAATAAAGGGGATTTAATTGAAATGGGTTCTTAAAGTGGAGGTTCTTATTTAGAGTTAGACCATTATATTTAAGTTTGGACAAAAATGGGCAAGAATAGGACAAATTTGAAAGAAAAGCCTTTAAGGGCATTTTGCTCATTTAGTAATTAAAAGAATTAAAAAGGGAAAATAAAGCCAAAATTGGTTCATCTTCTTCATGGAGGCCGAATATATCATGGGGGAAGCCATGGTTACACTTTCCAAGCTTTCCAAGCTCAATAGTAATTCCGTTCTAGCCTCATTTTTAATGTTATTTACGTTTTTGGAGTCCCGGTGACTTCATTTAGCTTATTCTAGCAATAATTCATGCTTGGGCTCATATTTGGAAAAATACCCATACGTTAAATGTGTTTTTGATGTTTTATGGTAGAATATGAAGCTTGAAATTATGCTAAACAACTTTTTCTAAGAGATTTTAAGTGAAAACGAGTAAAACGACATAATCGGTAAAAATACCTAATGTTCATAAGTACATGATAGAGTGGGAATTTGATGTTTCCATAGAAGATAAAAATGTTCAACGTGTCATAAAACATAAGAAAAATGGATAAATTTTGATTTTCGAGCCTAGGGGCAAAATCGTAATTCTTCAAAGGTCTAGGTGCAAAATTATAATTTTTCCAAAGTTTGAGTTAGGGAATGTTTTGAATATTAAATTAATTAACTAAGTGAAATATGATATTTTAGATCCCGGAAAGTGAGATTTAAACCTAGAACGGGAGAAAAATCAAAAATCGGGAAAGTTGGTAAAATGATCGTTTTGGTATCGAGGTAAGTTCATGTGTTTAATAAGCATTTAATTATGCATATTTGAATGATAAATTGATATTTTGGCCATAAATACTTTAGTATTGAGTTTCAGATATAATGATTAATGTTTGATAATAATTCGATATTGGAAAGAGAACTTGTATAATTTATATGTAAGACCGTATTTTGTATTATGGCTTTGTATGATAACAAGAAAGTATTGACTAGCATAGTTTAATGAGAATAAGTTGATGATATGATGGGATTGAGAATGCAAGTATGTAAGTTGAGTAGCATTTTATTATTATGCAATTATTTTTATTAGTATTGTTATTATTGAATTATGCGACTAACCTTGAGAATTTGAGCAAGTATGTTTCAGCTATGGCTTGACAATGCATTGATATCTCAAAGTCCATGGTCGTACCATGTAAGACCATGTCAAAACATGGCATTGGTAAGGCAAGGATCCCGTGTAAGACCATGTCAAGACATGGCATCGGCATTGATTAAGGACTCCATGTAAGACCACATCAAGATGTGGCATTGGCACTAAGACAAGGATTCCATGTAAAACCATGTTTGGAACATGGCATTTGGTAAGATAAGGATATCATGTAAGACCATGCCAAGGCATGGAATTGATAAGTTCTATAAGGCAAGGAAATCATGTAAGACCGTGTCAAGACATGGCATTGATGAGTTATATAAGGCAAAGGTCCCATGTAAGACCTTGTCAAGACATGGCATTGGTGAGTTCATAAGGCAAGGATACCACGTAAGACCATGTCAAGACATGGCAATGGTAAGTTCAAAAAGGAAAAGGTTCCTGAGTAATTCGGAGAGTAAGTCAAAGAAACGACAAGGTGAGAACATGACGAAAGAGTACAAGTATGCATTTAACGCTTATTTAATATTGAGATTGTAAGTATTTGAGATTATTAAGCATTAAGTAAGTGATGAGATTTCAGTTATGCTTGTGACACTTTATGACATGAATGGCAATATGCCTATATTATGAAAGAGTACTCATGTGTTAAGTGAGATGTTGCAGGTATGTAAGCAACCTATTAAGTAAGGTGTCTTTTTTATTCTGAGCCTTTGGTAAGGTTACCGATGAGTAAGATGGGAAAGTAAGAACTAAACATTACTTAATCAAATTATGACAGCATAGTAGTAAGCTAAATTGATTGCTAATGCTTATTATTTTACATGTGAACTTACTAAGCTTTATAAGCTTACTTCTTTCACTTTCCCATGTTTCAGAGTACTTAAAAGCAAGCTTGGGTTGGAGTTCGTCGGAGATCACTCCACACTATCGACTATCAAGTTGCCAAATGGGTACCTTCGTTTACAAACATTCTAGTTTATGGCATGTATAGGGACTTAGCCATTTTGTGTGTATGTCCTTATGATATGGCTAAAGAATGGTATGTAAATATTTGATAATGATTAGCTAATGAAATGGATAATGAATAACATGTTTCGGTGTTATGTATGCCTAAATGGTAATTAATACAAAGAAATCATGAAAAAGTGAAATTAGCATTAAAACAGTATTGAACAGCAGCAGTGATGTGAACTTGAAAAATCACCAACAATAGTAGAAATGGAATTAGGTGATGAATAAGATATATAATTAAATCTTATTGGGTCCATTTTCATATGAAAGAAACATGGTAAGCAAAAGAAGTGTATATTAAGAGATTTTTGAATTTTAGTGAGACAGGTTCAGAGCAATTTCTGAATCCCCAATTTTGACTTTATAAATTCACAAAAAATTGTAAAAAAAAATAATTAGGAATTATAGTTTATATTTCCAGATTCCTTGGTGAATCTACTTTCAAGAGAAACAAAGAGAATGGTTATTTGATTTCTGTACAGGGAGAAAATTTATTCGTAGTGAGGAGAGGTCAGAGTAGTCGAACAATGCGATAGGAGAAATTTTAACTAATAAACTGTACGAATTGGCTAGACCAAAAATTCTGGGAAAAATTAGTAAGAAGATATATGAGTCTAGTTTCAGGGAAAATTCAGGAATTTAAATTTTGGGTTTTGTGACTCAAGTTATGATTTATTTAGTGACTATGACGCAGGTGGGCAGTTTTATAAGGAATAATGAAATAAATTATTTTGATTTGTCTAAGTATTCGGAAAATTTTTAATGTTCCCGGTTTGGTCCCGAACTGTTTCAATTGCATGTTTTAGGGTCTCGAGAGCCCTTTTTAGGGTCATATTGAATGAATGTAAATAAATTAATTTTAAAAGCAAATTTTATTCCCTGAATTAGTAAGTTAAGTCAAGTAACGCCTCGTGCTCGACTACGGCGACGGTCTTAGGTAAGGGGTGTTACAACATGAAACTTGAATACACTTAAATATAATTTTTTTATAACAAACCTATTTCAGAATTGATACGAACGCCGGCGCTCCTCGTTTTACAAGCTCTGATACCGAATGACTTGATTTGGCTCGGTTGAATGAGTCTACTATACGTAAGTTGCCCGATCGTCGACGAGAAGGGTCGTTCACAAAATTATCAATTGGTTTGAATCGGTTTAGGAGGCTGAATGTTAATGAAATGGGGTTCAAATTTGGCTAAGTATATGATGGTAGGTTCGGCTAGAAAGCAACAAAGATAGAAGATATGAGGATGACTCGGTTTAGGATAATAGGTTAAATAAATGAAGAAGATGGAAATGGAAAATGAACTTAAACTTCAGGAGCGATTCAACACTATGATGATTGTCACCCCGATTCCAATATTGTTTAAGGTAGGATAAGTGATTGGTAGTTGAATAGGAGAATGCCACACCAAGTGATGCTGATAAGTTCTAAAAACAAGTTCGGTTGACGCTACTAGCAAGCTAGATAAGTCGCTCGAGACTCGTACGAAAGTTGAGAGGAAGTAAACCTCACAGAAACAAAGTTTCATTAAACAAAATGGCAAAAGTTCCTTACAAGCTGAAATAAACAAAATATTTATAAGTATTACAAGGGATAGTCAAATAGGCTCTTAAGGTAGCTAAATGGTTAGCTGAAAATTCCAGAATTCTTTAGGAAGATTCCTTGAAGTTTCTTGTGCACAGAGAATGTCAAAGGCTGCTTCTAGATGCCTCTAATCAGCTGGACATTAATGGAGTTGAATGGTGAGCTAGAGGGTCTTGGTTAGATTTGGCCAAGAGGGTGTGAATGCTTTAATGGAGCTGCCTTGATCAACTGAGTAGTCTTAGAACTTAATGAGGAGCTTGGAGATTGAAAAAGGCATCGAAAGTGTGAATCGAATTCAAACAGCCGGTTGTGTGTGTGAAAACACAAAACCAAACAGCCTTGAAGTGTGAATGGAATTTTCTAGCAAGTGATAGCTGCTTTGGAGAGCTAATCGGTCAGCTTGGGGATATAAATCATCAGCTTGGAAGAAAGGAAACATCAGCTCCCTTGGCCCTTGGCATACACGAAGAGTTGCTTGGAAAAGATGAATCATCAGCACACCATATTCATGCCGTCCATTGTACATGGATACACCTAATAAATCAGCAAAATTAATTAGTTTAAGACACATTAATTTCAGTAGCCCAAGACACATTAAAATCATGCATTCAGCTAGGACACATTAAAACAAGTAATAACTAGGACATATTAAACACAAATAATAAATTAAGACACAACATAAATTCGGCTGTAGCTTAGACAAATTAAAAGCATGTAGAAATCTGAACACATTAAATTCGGCTAGCTCAAATATCTAAAAAGAATTTAATGACTAATTTGAGCTAGGAAATTCGAACATGAGCTGTGACAAATTGAATTAAAATAAAACTAATACTTAGTTTATTAAAATAATAAAAGAAGTAAGTTGGAGAGAAACTAAATCTAGATCAACGAGTTGAATTAAGCTCAAGTGAGCTGAATTGAACTAGATAGAGCTCGGCATGCTGGAGTGGAGTTGAAATTAGCTTGCACTACGGTGAATGGAGCTTGTATTAAGCTGGCACGGTCTATCCCTTTGGTTTCGAGCTCATTGTCATTCTAGAGTTGAGCAAACAAAGCTAAAACAGCTTCTTGAAGACGTCTAGCCCGAGTTCGAGTTATGGGTCCTTTGGGTAACTCGATGGGATCACACTTAGAGCCTGTTGAGCCTCGAGGCGTGGTCACATCAAAGGGTGTGCCTGGTTACCGTGTGAGACACACGGCCTGGCCACATGGGCGTGTGTCCCCAGTTTTGAATGTAATAGCCCATTTTTCAATGAAATTGGAACAGTGGTTTCGAGACCACAAATCCGGTCCAAAATATTTTTTATTTTTATTTTACCATATGGTCAGTAATATGATAGAAATAACATGTGAAATTTTTGATATGAAAATTTTATTGATTTAGTGCTTAATTACGAGAAGGACTAAATCGCATAAAATGCGAAAGTTGAATTCTAGTAGCTGTAAGGGTCAACGAGCTATGGAATTCAAAACTTAAGGTCATTATATGGTAATTAGACCATTAATAAAAGTATGTAGATTTTTATGGTGACTCCTCCATGGAATTATAGAAAAAGACAAGGGACTAAATTGGAAATACCAAAAATACATTATTAATTAAAAGATGAAAAGGAATTATATCATCTTATTTTTACCGTCTTCAACCTAAAAACACATGGAAACCCTATGACAGAGAAAATAAGCTTTCATGGCCTAATTGGGTAAGTTTCCTTGTCCCATTTTTAGTAATTTTGGTACTTTTAGAACCGGGATTGTTTAATCTCTCTATTTGAGGGATTAATTTGAAAACTTATCAAGGTATGAAAATGTGTCATGGATTTATTATGCAAGAAATTAGAAGTTTATGTAGAAAATGAAAGATTATTGATAAATAAACAACTTTTCCAATGTGATTTTTGATGAAAACCTGATTTAAGGACTAAAATGTAAACTTGTAAAATTTGATAAAAATTTCTAAAATTTTATGTAAACATGTACTGGAAAATTTGTAATGGGGCTTTGGTTAGGCATGAAATAGGGAGTAATTTGTACAAATTTAATTTTTCGGGCCTAGGGACAAAATCAGAATTTTTGGAAAAGTTAGGGGCAAATTGGTAATTTTGCTTAGGACATATAATTTTACCTAGGACATAAATTGAGTCTGTATAAGTATGAAATGTATGAAATTAATGATTAAATTCATTTATATAGATCTGAGAAACACAAACTCAAGGTTAGATCGAGGAAAGGAAATGATTTCAGATTAGTAGATTATTAAGCAAACAAGTGTCGAGTTAAGTTCGTGTAACTTAACCGGATATGTAATTATGTAAAATGAATGTTGTGTTGTATGTAATATGATTTATGTTAATGTACCTTACTTGTATGTTATGATGGAAAATTTATACATACTTGAAATGATGATAAAGGGGTTAAGTCCCAATTGAACATTGAATTCCGATGAATGTATATGCTTTCCTAAAATTAATGAGGTCCTGCATTTGTTACAGATGGGATTTAGCTCGGACGAGTAATCCCAATGACCTTTTTATATAAAGGGTTTAGCCCATACGGGTAATCCTAATATAATGCCTTTCGAGTATGCGTTAGGTTTAGGGTTTAGCCTAGACTATTAATCCTAATCAAGCTTTTTGAGCATACGCTATATAAAAGATTTAGCTTGGACTGGTAATCCTGTCATACGACATGTGGCTCGAGCGTGTGTTCTTTGATTAAGTACCTTAAGGTTTACCCTCGATAAGAATTTATGGATTAATGAATCGTACACCTTGAGTGTACTACTTAAGCCTTCATCGGGATTTCAATGATTCAATGGACATATAACTCTTGAATTGGCATGAAAATCTTGAGATAAATGATAATGACTTGAAAGAACATTGCTTGATGAGGTCATCTATGTTACTTGATTTATATGAATAGTTGGCGACTAACATGTTTGATGAAATGTATGTGATTAGGCCTTTTAGCCAAATGGATGGAAACATAACATTGTATGCCTAAATTTATTAAACAATATTGGTAAGTTTATTTTCTTTTATACGAACTTACTAAGCAAGTAGTGCTTACTCCTTTTATTTTTCCCTTGTTTTATAGTGCTCGGAAGCTCGTGAAGGTTAGAAGATTGCGGGAGGATCGTCACACTATCAACTAGCATTTTGGGTATATTTAGTGAAATCATTTTGATGTAATGGCATGTATAGGGAAACTTGGCCAATAGTGGCTTGAATTGTCATTTTGTAACCTAGCCATTGGAATGGCTAGTGATAGCTCATTTTGGATATAATTTAGTAAGCTATTATGGTATATACATATATTTCCACATGTGTTATGTTGAGTTCATGTGATCAAATGTTATTAATGCCTAAGTTAAGATAAGGTGAGTTGGTATCCATGTATGTATGAAATGGTATGCCTTGTTAAATGATGGAATTGCTTACTTAAATACTTGAATTGGTTGGAATTGGTTGAGTGTTTTATTTGCAAGTTTTTGGGTGAGAAATGAAGCTAGGAAATGGCTTCACTTTGTCTACATAGGCAAACACACGGGTATATGTCTAGACCGTTTGTAACACACGGCCTGGTGACACGAGCATGTGGTTAGGTCGTGTGTTCCCTGCACCTAAATTTTGAGAAATAAAATGCACAGAATTAGGCGCAAGGGCAGAGACACGGGCGTGTGTCTCAACCATGTGAGCCACACGGCCTAGAACATGGGCGTGTGTCTTGGCTGTGTGAAACCTGCACCTAATTCGAATTAAATTAATTAACTACACGGCCTAGCACACGGGCATGTGGCATGGCCGTGTGTGCAAGTCAGAGAGTTACACGGGGTCAAATATGGACTCTAGCACGGGCATGTCCCAGGGTCACACGAGCGTGTCCCTTGGACCACACAGGTGTGTGAGCCCTGCAACTTGGAAAAATTTTGTAATTTTGTGAAAAATTCTTAGAGGTCCTGGTTAAGTCCTGATTCGATTCTAAGGCTCGTATTGGATCTCGAGGGTCCAATTAAAGGATGTTATGAATAATCTTGGTTAATGAATAGTGACTTACATGAATTAATTGAAAAATGTTATGTATGTTTTGGTAATGCTCCGAAACCCTGTTCTGGTGACGGGTACGGGTTAGGGGTTTTACATTGAGAAAAAATTCAAAATTAGTGAAAGTTTCCTAAGTTATCGGTTTAGTCTCGAATAACTCCCAATGTATGTTTAGGGCCTCGTAGGCTCGTATTAGAGACAAATTGTTTGAGTTTGAATGATGATTGTGTGAAATGGTTAAATGTATGATAAAAGTATGTATAATTGTGTTGTAAGTTAGGTAACTCTCCGTAACCCTATTCTGACGTTGAATACGGGTGAAGGGTGCTACAATATGGCATGGTTTTCTCATATATGCATGACTTACTATGAAAATTTTATAATATTCACATTCATTTATTCATAAAAAAACAATAATTTTGATTCTTAACAATTTTATTTTAAGGGAAAAACTGTAGAAGTGAATGTGAATCGTGTACCAGGTAGGATCCCAAGAAAGGGAGGTGAGTCATATTTGACCACTTAAAATCCAAGCCTTTCTTAGCCAGATCCAATCCTAAACATTCACCTTCTCATTACCACAATTCTTATATTAAATCGATCAACCATCGATCGTCTAATACATATATATCACAATCATATCAATAATAATAATTGAACAAATATATAATGAGATGGTAAATAAATAAAGTTGCAAGCTACGGTTTCCATGGTTCTATTTCTAGAAAATAAATGAAAAAAAATAAAAATTACATAGTTTTTAGTTTTTCACCACAAAGCATTCCTTGCGTTTTCAACCACCGCCACTCTATCTTCTCCTCGTCATGGACTCCTTTTTGAAAAAATTACATTTTTATCCTATGTCTGTTTCTATAAAAAATAATCCTAGATAGAGATGATAGTGCATGGTCTATTTCCTATGAACCACAACCCTAGAAAATAATTATATAAAAAATATATAATATCACATACATTCCCCTACACATGCGAATAATTACAAGAATGTCACATCTTATCAAATATTAATCGAACAAGATGAAGAGAGAGGTTTAGTCTCGATTTGCACTATAAAAATAGTACAACATAGTTGTTGATACCAATTGTTGGAAAAAATCTGGTTTGAAAATGGTTTTCTTGTAGAGCAGAAAATTAAAATTTTGAAAACCGACCTGGTTTTTGATATTTTTAGCAATAAACCTTAGTCCAAAATTGTACTTCTATTTTCAAATAAGCAGATCCTTGATGTTTTCTAGCTTTCAACCAAATGATCTTCTCCACTATCTCGTACCACAAACTACTTCGAGTGTGGGCTTGAATCAAAACATAAAACTAGCAAATGTTCTCTTTTCTTTTTGGGGTGAAATTGAAAATGCTCTCTTCTTTAATAGAAATCGATAGACTTGTTATTCTGGAAAAATATATTTAATAGTTGAGAAAAAATTCTCTCTATTTTTTGACAGAGTAACAATCTATTTATAGGGAGTGAAGGTAGAAGCCTTGTTGAATTGTAGCAGTTTTTTCAAATAGAAAAACAACTTCCTAGTCTAACAATGAGAGAGAGATGGGCTAATAAGGTGTGCTTCCCCTCATATGTATTATGATGGGATTCAGACACCTCATTTATTGGGTCCAATTACGAGAAGTTCTTGGACTTTTTGACCTAATACTCTGTAATGTGATCCAAACCGATTCGATTTTTATATTTCCAAAAATAAATTTTAATATTTTATATTGAACAATTTATTCATCCCTATTTTACCCCTAGTAAAATTTTTATGATTTTACTCCCAATAAAAATTTTAACGATTTTAGCCTTTGTAAAATTTTGAGAAAATATGTTCAAAATGTCATAACTAAACATTTTCATTGTGACCAAATGGTTTATTTTCATTTTCTGGCTTGAAAACAGCTTAAAAACATAAACTTATTCTTTTGATCATTTTTAAGTAATCCATATAGAATTGCAATGGATCATTTCCATTTCCATTTCCATTTCCATTCATTTCCAAATGATTCCATTTTTCCATTTCGAAAAAAACCATAATCATTCTTGAATGTTTTCCATTTCTTTTTTCCTATTCATTATGCTCATTTCTATTCAAACTTGTAATTCTTTTTTGGTTTGAACGAGCTAGCAGAGGGAGTGATTGGCCATATGTAATTGAGGCCTGAATGATTTATAATTAAGTTGTGGCTTTTTTCTTATTAATTATAAAATCATTTATTGACTGAGCTCTCCCTAATGACATATCATTACGAAAGCAACTATTCAGTGCTTGTCCAATGACTTTGTCATAAGTGTGTTACCCTTATAGGATATCCTTGATCTCTTTGGGATAATATTCATTCTTCCAATATGATCCTATTTTATATCATGATAACCTATACATCTTCCTTCATGAAAAGTCAATCATTATCAACTAGTGATCAAGTCATCCATCACAAAGACAAATGACCCGTGGCCATGTTTACTTTTTATTAACCATTTAATGCCAATGAGAAGGTATCATTTACCTATGTTTTGGGCTATGAATTCCACTGTTGTGAATGATAGTACTTGACAACTTGGCTCAAGGAAAAGCTAGATTGCTCAGATGACTTTCTGATAGGGAAGGCACAAGAAAGCATAGAATAAGAAGTGCAAGGACATAGCAAATAGGTACATTACCCCTCTATACCTCCCTCGAGGAGGCTTACCATTAGGAACATTGATAAACCGTAATTTATACGTATTTTTACCCCATGCTTAACACATTTTATGAATGATTTTTCCTTAGAATTGGTGAATTCGATGCTCCTAATACCTTATTTCATGTTTTGTACTTAGGAGAGCATAGGAGAGCAAAATGAATGAGAAACGGGCCAAAAACAGAGAAAATGGGCCAAAGTATGAATTCAACACAGCCTGGACCTCCTCACATGGGCAGACCACATGGCCGTGCCTATTTAACAGGCTCGAGCACGGCCTGAAGTAATTGCACACGGGTGTGTCACACGGGCGTGTCCCTGTCAAGCTCAAGTTGAGTCCAATTTGGAAAAGCCTAATTTCGAGGGTTCTTAGGCATTCCAAAGCCTATAAATACACCCTAGAGGAGGAAGAAAAGGGGAGGCATAGAAAAGGAGGAAGGAATTACTCGAACACAAACCGATTGTTCTATCTCAGAAGCCGGATTCATCATCAAGACTGAAGATCTCCCCTCAATTTCCCTTCAGGATTTTTGGGTTTTCTTTATGTTTTGTATCCGTTATTCTTCTGAGATGTTTTCCTTTTTAGTTATGAGCTAAATCCACTAAATACCTAAGGGGAATGAAACCTAAGACAAATCTTATTATTATTTTCTGAATTGTATGATAAATATTTAACTTGTTCTTAATTATGTGTTCTTAATTCTTGTTTTGATATCCCAGGATACTGATTCAAGATAAGCTCTTATTCAGAGGAGGAATAGACCCTATTTAAGAGTACATTTGTCATAATTAAGCGGAGTTGATTGCGCGCCTAGAGATAGGGTGACAAGATTTTGCCGAATTAGGGTGAAACGTAATAAGGGGATCCATAAATCAAGTTAATGCAACCCTAGGGTGTTAATTAGTGAAAAGTCTCAATTATTCAATCTAGGGATTAGACGTTATTAGTCTTGAATAGGGATAATAACATAAGTTGGGGATCTCTAGGGAACAAGTTAGATGAATAAATCGTCTGATTCAGAGCCAGAATAACAAGTAAAGTCTAGGTGGATTTTTCCTTAGGTATTGTCTTAATTCAATCGTTTTCTAAAAGTAATCTCCCAATTCTACTTTCTGTGAATTCTTTGTTTAGATAATTAGTTAGTTAAAATAAAACCCCCTTATTCTTAGGCTAGATAATAAAAAGGCAGTCATTATTAGTACTTTTAGTTCCTTTGGGTTCGACAATCCAGTCTTGCTAAAACTATACTACTGTTCGATAGGTACACTTGCCTACATCGTGATAATAGTTAGTTTCAAGAACGATTCAGTATAAATATTTAAAACCTATCACACGAAAATCACGATCAAGTTTTTGGCACCGTTGCTGGGGAACTAAAATATTAGGAACGCTCAATTTTTATTACTTTAGCCATTATTTTTCTTGCAATTTAATTTAATTTAATTTTTTTATTATTTATTAATTTACTTTTTCTTTCTCTTGGCAGGTTTTTATAGTTTATGACTAGAAGAAACCCGTCAGGACCACTACTTTTTGACAAAGAAATCGATCGCAGAGTTCGCAGAAACCAAAGAGAAATAAGGCGAACCTTAAGATACACAGAGAATGAACAAGAGGATGATACTCAACCCCCACGATACACAGAGAATGAACAAGAGGACGATTCTCAACCCCCACCCGAAGAGATGGCTGAAAACCAAGACAATTAGCTACCTCATGTAATTGTAGTTAATCAAAATCCTGCTCTACACACTATGTATGATTATGCTAAACCTTCTTTAACAGGAACTGAATCAAGTATAGTTAGACCTACTGTAGCTACAAATACTTTTGAACTAAAACCTAACACTATTCAAATGATACAGCAATTTGTTCAGTTTGATGGCTTGCAGGATGAGGATCCCAACGCTCACTTAGCAAACTTTTTGGAACTATGCGATACATTTAAAATTAATGGTGTTTCTGATGATGTCATCGTCTTCAGTTATTCCCTTTTTCATTGAGGAGAAAAGCTAAACGGTGGTTGAACTCGTTACCACGAGGGTCAATCACTACTTGGGAAAAAATGACCAAAAAATTTCTATTAAAATATTTCCCACCGGCTAAAACGGCCAAATTACGTAATGATTTCTCTTCTTTTGTGCAGATGGATTTAGAAACATTCTACAATGCATGGGAGAGATACAAGGACCTTTTGAGAAGGTGCCCTCACCATGGGTTAAAGCTTTGGCTATAGGTTCAAACGTTCCATAATGGCCTGAATCCTTCGACTCGGCAAATGGTTGACGCAGTTGCTGGTGGAACCATCAATAATAAAACACCTGAAGATGCTTATGACTTTATAGAGGAGATGTCACTGAATAACTATCAGTGGCAAGTCATGAGGACAAAACCAACGAAAACTACCAGAGTTTATAATGTCATTCGGTCACCATGCTCTCTAATCAGGTAGAACTCTTGAATAAGAGAATTGATGGTGTTCTTAGTTCTTCACAGGCTCACCCGGTAATGCAGTGCGAAGCAAGTGGAGGTGGATCAAGCAATTCGGAATACCAACCTTATGGCCACAACATGGATAATGAGTAGTTAAATTACATAGGTAATAATCGTTGATCTCAAAACCATCCATATAGTAACACTTATAATGCAGGTTGGAGGAACCACCCAAATTTCTTATGGGGAGGTCAAGGAAATCAGAGAGCACCTCCAGGATACCAACAACCACCCTACCAACATGAGAAGAAGCCGAACCTTGAAGAGATGCTGTCTAAATTTATCTCGGTATCAGAAACCCATTTTCAGAACACCGAGACAGCACTTAAAAATCAACAAGCGTCGATCCAATGGCTCGAAACTCAGATAGGCCAGCTGTCCAAACTAATCTCCAAACGACCACAAGGTTGCTTGCCAAGTAATACTGAACCCAACCCAAGGGAACAGCTCAATGCAATTAATATTAAAGATGACGAAGGAGTCGTTGAGCTTGAGCCAGAACCGAGACAAGAAACTGTGATAGGCAGAGGTTAAGGTGAGGTAGGTCATAATAAAAACAAATTAGTGAATGTCGAATATAAACCTCGTGTGCAATACCCCAACGCAACAAGGAAAGACCGCTCAGATGAACAATTTGGTAAATTCCTTAAACTCTTAAAAAAATTACATATTAACTTGCTGTTTATTGAAGCTCTATCGCAGATGCCAAACGCAATGAAATTTTTAAAGGAGCTTTTAGCAAATAAGCGGAAGTTGGACGAGGCATCGCATGTGGAGCTAAACGCAGTTTGCTTAGCTATTCTACAGAATAAACTACCCAACAAACTAAAAGATCCAAGGATTTTTACGATTCCTTGCTTAATTGATAGTTTAGATGTTAATAATGCATTAGCCAATTTAGGGGCTAGTATTAACGTAATGCCCTACAACATGTTTAAACAATTAGGTCTTGGGAAACCTAAATAGACTAGGATGAGCATTCAATTAGCAGATAAAACTATAAGATTTCCTAGGGGTATTATTAAAGATGTGCTAGTTAAAATCGATAAATTTATATTTCCCATAGACTTCATTGTTCTAGACATAGAGGACGACAGCAACACTCCTTTGATTTTAAGACGGCCATTTTTAGCAACTGCTAAAACTATTATTAATGTTGGCACAGGTGAACTCACACTCCGTGTGGGAGACGAAACAATCACCCTTCAAGCTCACAATTTTGGCAACACATCGGAAATTGAAGGTCATCATCTAAACCATTCTACTAAAACTGATGATATGGTACAACCTACTTTGTAGGAAATGAGTCTGAAGGAAACACATGAGTCATTCTCAAGCAGTAGTAGAGGACCTAATCATGAGGATTGAAGGCTACAAATCGAGGAACTAGATGAATGGCGGACGCATAAACTGAGAACACATGATAAACCAAAACTACGCCAGAACGAGCTCAACACCTTCCCACATCAACTTAAGGTTGGAGATAAAGTCTTATTAGATGCCGCAGATCCTCACATTTTCACTACCACACCGAATGAAGAAATCTCTCTTACAGTACTTAGCATTTTCCTATTCGGTACAGTCGAGGTAAGTCATCCGAAGTTCGGTACTTTTAAGGCAAACAACACCCGTCTGAAACCTTATTTTGATGAGAATGATAGCAGGAATGAGGAGTATAAACTCCTCGAACCAACATGACCATTCAAGGGAGAGGTAAGTCGAGATTAGACTATAAGTAAGCGCTTCTCGTGAGGCAACCCAAGCACTAACAATATTAACTTCTTTAAATTTTAGTTTTTAACACCTAACTCACCAACAGAGATCTTGAATATAAGTTTTTCCACACAGACATGGCCAAGAACACGGGCGTGTTTAGGGCCGTGTGAGAACAGGGCAAAGATTTCCCCAACACGGGCTATGATAAATTGCGACAGCCGTGCGACATGACCATGGGCGAACCTACCAAAACAACACAGGCGTTCGACACGCCCGTGTCTAGAACTCGTGGCCGAAGCTATCAAATCAACATGGGCGTGCGACATGCCCGTGCCAAGCAACCATGGTCGAACCTGTTAAACTAACATGGGTGTGGGCCTACATACACGGGCGGGGGAGAAGGGAATAAAGCCAGGCACAGTCGTGCGACACGGCCGTGTGCACCCACACGCCCAAGGAATACGGGCGTGGACTAACTATTTAGATGCTCCCAAATTCAAAATTCGTGAGTCACACGGGCAAAAATTGGGGAACACAGGCGTGCTCCATGGTCGTGTGCCCAAAATCTATAAATAGGCTGCACTATTCATTGTCTTATTCACCCAAAAACCCTAACCCTGGCAGCTGCAAGTCCACACGCCCTCCCCGCCACGCCCGTGCGCCACTTCTAACTTCATTCCACACGCTTATTCTTCTTTTTTTTAGCGTTTGTTCACTCTTTTCCCTTTAACTCCTCTCATTTTCAATGCTATAATCTTCATGTATATCACACTATGCTATCATTCAAGTTTCATTTCTTTTAGATTAGTTATCATTCATTCCACATGACATATTTTTATGAAACTCTCATGCCTTATTGACTTATTCTAAATCAATATTCATAGTTTTCAATTGCTTCTTGTTATTTACCATTACAACTCATGCCATGTGCTAAATTTATGCTCTTTATATTTCCATTAAATTCTTTGCCATTTTTACTCATATCACCATGCTAGTGCCACAAAAGTATGTCATTGAACTTATTGTTTTAGTTAGTTTTAGTAGTTGTGGTTGAAATTATGATTTTTATTTAAAATTTGTCTTCGTTTTACTTTGACCACTCATCAAGATGACTTTATAATTCTAATTGCAGGTACCATGTCATCTTCACATGGTAAAAAGGCCGTTGTCCCTGCTTCGAAGAAAAGGAAAAGAGCGTCATCTTCTTCGGGTCCTACCACAAAAGTTCGTCACCCTTTCCTAAGGTTCCCCATCAGGCCCCAAGAAGAAATATTCCAAATACTCTGGGCCTAACCTTTAATTGTGGGCCGCTGTATTGACTGGGCTGTAGAACAAGTTCAGTTGGCTGAAGCGATTCAAGCCCTCCTAACCACTGACCCTTGAAATTTGTTCTTTGGGATCATTGAGCCAACATACCTCGAGATCACGATGGAACTATGCTCAACGTTCCATCTTCAGACCTTGATGATGAACTACGATGATTCCAGCATGGTGAAATTTCGCCTTGGCGGATTAGTCTGCCAGCTCAGCGTTTCAGAATTCGATATTGCACTAGGTTTATATAACGAGGAATTCAATGAGGAGAATGACTTACATGCTCTCAACCGCCACATCCATTGTTCTCATTCACGGTGCTGGGATGCACTAGTACCAGGTGGGGCCACCTACAATCCTAGGCGCTCCAAGGCATCGGCTCTCCCTCCATCTCTGAGGTACTTACACGCCATTTTGGCTCACACGATTACAGGATGGCAAGAGAGCACTAGCATCGTCAACACTCACGACGCCTACTTTCTATTGTGTATGTCGCATGGGCATGTCATCGACCTTGCATATTTCATTGCCCTCGCTATTCAACACCAGACGGAGCGGCATAGGAAAGGGGTCATCTCCATTAGCCCCTATGTTACTCGGTTGGCTCGACACTTTGAGATCCTCAGCACTGCTGCCCAAGAATCATCCTTAACCCTCATTGGCCAGATGTTTCCACAAGGCATCTCTAGCATGCTTAGCATAAGGATGATCGAAAAGCACCGAGAAACCTACCCTCCTCAATATCGTCTCGCCCAATCTACAAAGGAGGAGGTCTACGAGGACATTCTTGATAATGTCCCTCCACAGCATAAGGACCCATCGTCTCAGCCACCACCACCCTCTCGTCCAGTTCATGTAGCGGCTTCATATGCTGACATTTTTGAGTGCCTCACTCGATTCGAGTAGCAGTGTTTTCAACAATTTGACAACATTGATGCTACTCTACAGCAGATTTGTTAGCACCTCCACATCTCATCGCCAGTTCCACCTCGCGAACCATCTAGTGATGAAGATGTTTAAAAACATTTATTTATTATTTTATGTTTTTAATTTTTATTAAAACTTATTTTTTTATTTTTCTTAGATTTTAGAATTTTATTTTATATTTATTAATATCGGTTATTTCATTTAGAGTAATTATTCTTATTTATACCCCCTAAAAAGTTCCTGATTCTGTCATAGTTATATAGAGCTCCTAAGCTCATCATCACATAGGAACTAAAAATTCCACCGGAAAAGGTTCTCCACGACTGCCATGTCCTGCTCGCCCACGACCATAGCTACCACTAGATATAATATTCTTTTGGTGCAAGACCTATGGACTAATGAACCTCTACCACCGCCGGAGTATCCTCCTCCGCCCTCACGCTGATTATTCTCCGACATTCCAGTTTAAGGAAATTCATTCAGCATTCAAGAAGTTTCACTTCTCTCTTTATCTTATTTTGACATTCTTTTCTATACATCTATCTTTGTATATTGAGGGCAATGTACATCTTAAGTGTGGGGGGTATTTATTTCACTATCAGAAAAATCCCTGAATGACTGCCTTGTTCTCTTGAAAAGCTCTCATATCATATTTAGGATAAATATTGGTTGATTTATGATTTTGATTGATATATCCTGAATTAAAACATAGGCATTTATGCATTGATTGTTTAAACTTTAAGACATTAGGGAATCAAGCATGATAAGTTGACTTTTAGGAATTTAAAATTTTAGGTTTTTTCCCCAAAGTTTAGGTATTACTTTGAGTTGGAATTCACAAGTTTTAAACATCAAAAAGCCATAATTTTTGTGAGATTTTTGAGCCTTTTGAGCATCTATTAATTCTTTCATGCTAACTTTTATTATTGCTTTGAGTAAGTCAGTATTGAACTGTTATTCTAGAACTTGCTTGATTATGCATGTCAAGACCACACTTTTTGATTTGATATGCCAAAATGAGAAAGGCGCTTAGGATTAACCCACTCATGCCATGAAAAGCCTACCTCCACGATTAACCCTTACTAAACCCTGTTGAGCTAACAAGTCAGTTCTTTTATTACCCTTAATATTAACCCTTAACCCATTATTGTTGAAATCCCATAAATTAATTTGATCCCCATTTTTGTCGAGATTGGAATTGAAATAGTTGCTTAACTATGTTTTATTCTACTTTGTAATTTAACTTGTTCTTAATTTAAAAAAAAGTGTATACATCTTATTAGTAGTAATTTTCTGAGCTAAAGAAATTAAATTCCATATTCTGAGAAAAGCTTTATTGTACGCAATTGATGACTAGCTATTTTTTCTAGTTAGACAATTTTTCAATTCAATCTCAATTCTAACTTTTTCTTTCAGCTTGTGACCACACCCCCTAACCAAAGCCACGTTACAACCCTCTAAAGATCTTTTGATTGATGTATCACATCAATTTATAGTGGTTTAGGGTTTAGGGTTTTAAGGTTTAGGGTTTAGTGATTAGGGTTTAGGGTTTAGGGTTTAGGGTTTAGGGTTTAGGGTTTAGATCTTTTATTGTCCTTAAACACCTCGAGTGATTTGAGTGAATCTTTAGTGAGGATGTGAAACTCTGTGACATTTTGAATAAAAGGTAATTATTTAGACGAGGGGAGACACCTATATTTTCATGATAAAGTGCTCAACTTAGAATGATTGAAACTTTGATATTCTTTCAGTTGAATTTTCAATGTATGATTACCTATGGATTATTTTGAGATATTATCGATAGGAATTATAGGTTGAGAAGGATTTATTTTGATTATGAGTTGAGAATTTTGCTTGAGGACAAGCAAATGCTTAAGTGTGGGGGTATTTGATAAACCGTAATTTATATATATTTTTACCCCATGCTTAACACATTTTATGAATGATTTCTCCTTAGAATTGTTGAATTCGATGCCCCTAATACCTTAATTTCATGTTTTATACTTAGGAGAGCATAGGAGAGCGAAAGGAACGAAAAACGGGCCAAAAACAGAGAAAATGGGCCAAAGTACAAATTCAACACGGCCTGGACCTCCTCACACGGGCAGACCACACGGCCATGTCAATTTGGCAGAATCGAAGCATGACTCACACAGGTGGACCACACGGTCGTGCCTATTTAATAGGATCGAGCACGGCCTGAAGTAATCGCACACGGACGTGTCCCACGGGCGTGTCCTTGCCGAGCTCAAGTTGAGTCCAATTCGGAAAAAGGCTAATTTCGAGGGTTCTTAGGCATTCCAAAGCCTATAAATACACCCTATAGGAGGAAGAAAAGGGGAGGCACAGAAAAGGAGGAAGGAATTACTCGAACACAAACCGATTGTTCCATCTCAGAAGCCGGATTCATCATCAAGACTGAAGATCTCCCCTCAATTTCCCTTCAGGATTTTTGGGTTTTCTTTATGTTTTGTATCCGTTATTCTTCTGAGATGTTTTCCTTTTTAGTTATGAGCTAAATCCACTAAATACCTAAGGGGAATGAAACCTAAGACAAATCTTATTATTATTTTCTGAATTGTATGATAAATAATTAACTTGTTCTTAATTATGTGTTCTTAATTCTTGTTTTGATATCCCAGGATACTGATTCAAGATAAGCTCTTATTCAGAGGAGGAATAGACCCTATTTAAGAGTACATTTGTCATAATTAAGCGGAGTTGATTGCGCGCCTAGAGATAGGGTGACAAGATTTTGCCGAATTAGGGTGAAACCTAATAAGGGGATCCATAAATCAAGTTAATGCAACCCTAGGGTGTTAATTAGTGAAAAGTCTCAATTATTCAATCTAGGGATTAGACGTTATTAGTCTTGAATAGGGATAATAACATAAGTTGGGGATCTCTACGGAACAAGTTAGATGAATAAATCGTCCAATTCGGAGCCAGAATAACAAGTAAAGTCTAGGTGGATTTTTCCTTAGGTATTGTCTTAATTCAATCGTTTTCCAAAAGTAATCTCCCAATTCTATTTTATGTGAATTCTTAGTTTAGATAATTAGTTAGTTAAAACAGAACCCCCTTATTCTTAGGCTAGATAATAAAAAGGCAGTCGTTACTAGTACTTTTAGTTCCTTTAGGTTCGACAATTCGGTCTTGCTAAAACTATACTACTGTTCGATGGGTACACTTGCCTACATCGTGATAATAGTTAGTTTCAAGAACAATCAGTATAAATATTTAAAACCTGTCACACGAAAATCGCGATCAAACATTACCCCTCCACACCTCCCTCGAGGAGGCTTAACGCTACTAACTCAGTTGTTCATTATACAGTTAACTTTACTATAGAACAAGGAATATAAAATAAGAAAATGGGATAAATGGAAAGAATTTAGTGAAAACAGGAGCAATTGGAAGAGCTGTGATGAGTGTGACCAATAGGTAAAGCTAATGGTAAAATTTAAGGATTTTTCGGACAAGTCCGAAAGCACGACATATATTTTAACCATTGCATTTAATTAAGTTTTAAATAATGTATAATGTTTTGTTTTTTATTTGTTAGAATTAGGAATTAGATTTTTCATTTCACTTTAGAATTAGTAGAGAATAGGTTTTTAATGACAAAGCGAGAGTTAGACATTAGTAGAGTGCATGCGGGCCACAAAAAACCTTTTAGAAGTCTCAGAAAAGCCAAATCAAAGTCATTTAGTCACACAACAAGCCCATGGTGCAAATATGGTGCAACATGCATTTGAATTCAATAAAAACATAGGAAATATTGTTGTCGTGTCGTGCCAAGCATCCCTTGTAGAGGGATACACAAGCCATTTTTGGCAAATTTCCATTCTTGATTCAACATGATCTTCATAGCAACAAGTAAGGCCCTAGATGGCTTCTATATATTGTCTTTACCAACTGATATGCCCTTCAAACCATCATGCCCAATCAAATTCCAGTTAACAACTCTTTTCCTTTGGGATTCCACGAATACCTTATTTTTTCTCTGTCTTTTAACCCTAAACCCATGCTTAACAACCTTTTCGAAAATGAATTCATCGTAGGTAACTATGCAACAATTTGAGAAAGAAATCTGGATAATAATATTCAAACGATTAGTGAAGAATCTTAAGCAGATAATGAGATCAGATTTGCAGTAAATACAGTTGCTAATCCTCAATAAGGATGGAGGACAAAGATGAAGTTCAGGAATGGGTACTCAAATTCCCGATATTTTCAAATAGTAGAATTGGGGATGTCATTGGCTACCACAAGTGGGGTAAGTTCTACAGAACCCAGAAAGAGCCAGTGTAAGCTTCTACTATTCATGATTTTCATGAGCCTCTAAAAAAATTAGTTAGTAAGCGACTGTTAAGTTTGCATTAGTCACGGGTCAAAATCAAGGGTTACGACATAATTGTCTCAGCACGAGAAATATGTAACTATTACAAGGTTCCATACTGTACGAATGATTTCTTGCATGGAATAGATTCCAATATATTTCAAAACATTGATATGGACAATGTAATATAGTGTCTAACTGATGGAATAGGGGAATGGAAATGGCAATTAGGTACAAATCTTCAATTATCTTTTAAACAAAATCGTCTGACCCTTGAAGCTAAGGTGTGGTTTCAATTTCTTTGTAAATAGATATATCCATCCAAGAATGTCGCTAATGTTGATACCTTTTGAGCTATTATGCTTTACGCGATTTTGTAGAAAAAAAAACAAATTTGCATTAGCGCATGGATTTACAGAAGCATGATACGTTGTGTTCTTGAAACGAAGGTCAGACTATTTTTTCCACATCTAGTGGCAACTCTGTGAAAAAAGACAAGAATATTGATGGAAAAATCTTGCTTGCAGCTTAGACCATCAAAAAATCTCATTAACAATTCACTAGACAAGGATTTTTTGGAAGTTCAAGACTAATAGATAAAACAGCAAATTGATTAAGGCAAAGCACAGATAGAGAGTCAGAATTTGGAACCAACTAATTTTACACCTTAAATTTTTATCTTAGATTCCTAATTTTAAGACTTATTCAATTTTTTGTTGATTTTTATTTTTTAGTTAGATAGTTACTTGGGATTCTATTACATATAGATTGTGTATTGCTAATTTTTCTTTTTAGGAACCTCATAAATTTTTACGACACTACAATTGCAAGCCAAAACCAAAAGGAGTAGTCCCACCAATTGCGATGCGCTTACCACGCCAATTGGGTAACCTCTTTCCTTTATATTTTTAATTGCACATTAGGGACCATGTACCGAATAAAGTGTAGGGGTGGCTTAGGAAAATTTTTATTTTTTTTCTTTTCATTTATTTTCCTTGTTATTAGTTTTAAACTTTCTTTTTAATTGCATGTTTGTTCTTGAGCTTGTAGAAATATGAGTGATTGGTTAGGAGTGTATACCTAAGTTGTTTGTTTAAATTTTAAATTTAGCTTGAAATTAAATAATTTAGGTTGTTTATATTTAGACTAACCAATTCAGTTTATTACATTGTAAACAGGTAAAAGAGATTAAATATACCAAGTGATAAAGGTAGATATGAATAGGTAATTATATTTGTAGAAATATAGGAGGTTCGAATTAAATAAAAATTATTTGATAAAATCCATAGTTATTGAAACGGTGCGGTATGACTATTACAAGAAGTGCCTGAGAAAAATCGAGAGTATATTGGAATAAAAAAAATCATCATAAGTGTTATCGAGGAAATATTACTACATCAGAGTTCAAAGCATGGGTAAAAATCAACCGAGTAGGAAAAAAATTCGAGCTGACTCTACTCTACAAAAATAAGTACTCTATTCATATATACAATTTGATGGGGAAATATATTTAATTTTCTTTAACTTATTTACTTTGTAATTTATTGAACTAATCCATTTATGATGTGATTCCAGCCGCATCATGTTATGACTCAAATCGACGACAACGAGATTGGCCTAAACACGAGGGCCCCAAGTGCAAAATGAAGCTTAATTTCAGCTCAACGAGCTTAATATTAATTTCCCCATCTTATCTAGCTCGCTCCTAGCTCATTGAGCTCGATTCTATCTCATTTTTACTTTGTACATTTTTTTAATTGTAGGAATAAATAATTAATTTGGCCATGGTTAATTTAGTTTGTTTAGTTTAAGATAATTATTGTGTCATAATTTAGACCATTTTAATATGAGTTTAGTTATGTTTTAATCTGAACATTTTAATTAAGGTTTTAAATATGTCTTAGTTTAGTACATATTAAATAGGCGTTTTAATGTGTCTTAGCTTTAGCCATCTTAATGACATGTTTGAGTTCAGACCAATTAAATATGTTTAAGTTGTGTTTAATTTGTCTTGTAGGAGTATGAATGGATGGCATTAAGATGTTCACATTGGCTGCTGCTAGGAAGCTTCCTTTGGCTATTCGTATGCCACAATTATGAGTTGAACAGCATCTCCCAAGAGCCATTTCGGGATTCAGCAAGGCATCAAGTGTTTCACACTTATTCTTTTAGCTGAATAATCATGCTCACACCTTGAGACTATTCGGTTATAGCAAAGGTCAATTGAGCTTTTTTTTCCTCTTCCCAAGCTGCCTTTTCATGCATATCAGTAGCCCAAGTGTTTTCACACTTGTTCAAATTGACTGAAGGTTCTTTTCACACATATGACTAATCGGTTCTTAGCTTTCACACTCTATTTTCAGCTGATTCATTTACAAGTCTATTGAAGTGCCCAAGCTACCCATTAAAGCTCATCACTATTCGGCAACCCAAGGCAGCTTCTTAAAGGTTATTCACACATTTGTTTGGTTGTATTCAGCTAGGTGCAACTCCATTTCACCTCAATTAAAGCTAATCTGACCTTGGAGACTACATGGGACATTTTAGGAAGATGACAAAAAGTTTCAGCTCATTTAAGCTGATTAGAAGCTGTCCATTTAGTTTCAGTTATGTCCATTCAGCTAGCCAAGGCTTAGAGCCTATAAATAGTTGTTTTTGTAAACATTTAAAGGTTAGACAACTTTGACTCTTTTTATGAACATTATACCAATTGTGAGTTATTCAACTCACTTTGTTCTTTTGTGACTCAATTGACTTATCAAGTTATTTCAAACTTATCACTCTAACAAGTGTGGCATTCACCCTTATACCGATTGGTTCCTATCTCCATATAGATAGTGGGTCGTGGTTTATCTATCTTTCTATCCACCTTAAGTGTTGTTTTAAGTTTCGGGTCAATATTGTCCTATAGTATTGGTTCAATCTTCAACCTTAAGCCTAAACCATTCCATCTAAGTTACCAACTTCAAAATATTCGCATCTTTGTTATTAACCGTACATTAGTTTTTACTATCTTTAAAATACTCGAAATTATTTGTTTAAAACTTATATTTAGCCCATTTCAGCCTTAACTCCAAGTAGAACGATACTTCTCCATTTTAACGATCGGGCATATCAACAACTCGAATCACACACCGAGGCGAGATCGCATCATTTGGTATCAGAGCTAGCAAAAATCAAGGAGTACGGACGTTCATAGCATCCCGGAATAAGTATTTGAAAAAATTTTGAAAAATAATTCGAAAAAATAAAGAAAAAAATTTATCAAAAGTATTCTATTGTATCCAGCATATTGTAATTGAAAAAAAAAAGAAATTTCGAAGTTAAAAAAAAGTGTTTGGAAAGTGATTAATTTTATCTTTAAAAGAATTATTTTCTCCTATCATCAAACACCCAATATGCCACACTTTAGCACCAAATTTTTTTTCTTCTTTTTTTCAGCCTACCTTATACCAAGACGCCATCTACCCTTGTAAAACCTTTTTAAGTTGACCCACAAGTTTTTGATAAGACTAAGAGAGTCATTTACGAACTTAGAGAGGAGAATCGAGTGGAAAAAGGCACGATAAAGTGAGAGCATTACAGTGAAGAAAAAGCCAAATAAAGAATGCAAACACGAGTGAAGTGCCGTTTACTTTTTTTTTCTTTGTGAGTGAAAGTGAGGTTTGTGTTGGAAAGGTATTTATTTATTTTTAATTCTTTTCTTCTCCATCCATTAATCATGTTTCAAGAAGAGCCTACAGAATCGGAATTTCAATATGTGATGCAAGAGATGCGGAGAATCGTGAACTCTAAATTTGACAAATTGTACAAACGATTGGACTGATTGGAGGAAAGAGACCAACAGGAACGACTTTCTCCAAGTCAAAAGACGGAGTCAAGATCATCACGGAGGCAAACATCTAATGATTATTCGAGAAGAGATCCATACCGTGATTCCTACTCATCAAGGAATTCGAGTAGAAAGAAAGAAAGCTTCGAGAATAAGGTCTTTCAAGACGACACAGGAGAAGGAAGATATATCTCTTCAAGTGCATCAAGGCATTACATCCACGGAGGATCATTCACAAAGAGTTGATCATAACCCCTATGTAGATGCTTTCCCATCCTTTGAACAAAAAGTTTGTCATTCTTATTCATTTGTATCATCTTCATATTGTAATGAAAGAACGAGGCAAAAAGACAAAGAAAAGAGAAGAAAAGAGAGACAAGAAATGTTGATGCGAGAAAATGAGCGAATATGGAATGAAATCGAGAGACAAAAAAAATAAATGAAAGAAAAAGAAATCAAAAAAGAAAAAGAGAGTGAGAAACAATAAAAAGAGATTGAGACTGAAAAAGAATGTTATTAAGAAAAGAAAATTGAAAAAGAGAGTGAGTATGAAAAAAGAAGAGACAGTGAGCGAGAAACGAGTGTTATTGAAAAAGAAAACAGAATAATGAGTGAAAATAAGTGCATAACAACAAAAGATACTTTTGAAAAAGAAAATGTGTTAGAAAAAGAAACAAGTGAAAAACACAAGAGAGAACAAGAAAAAGTGAGGAATGTTTTAATTAACAAACGAGCGAGTTGTCCTCGTATTATTTCTTCTTTTTAGGTTTCTAAAGATTCATTTGACAAGCTTCAACTTCATTATCTTCATGACGAGATGCGGTTTAAGTTGTTCAGCAAAGATAAGATCGTAGATGACCTTAGTCCACCAGCGCTTAAAGGTAAGCGAGGTAAGGGTTCCATGTTAATCGAGTCTCGACCAATTTCACTTGCATGATAGTGGTGAATTCGCCAAAGAATTAGTTAATAAAAAAACTCCCTACCTTGATGTGTCTAAGTACTCATTTCTGGTTGATAATGACCTTGTTTGGGACAATGGTTTAAAGAGTTTCTCTATTAAAGAATGTTGCATTGACAAGTTTGTTGACGAAGTAAGATTAAACCAGTATATACAAAACTTGGTCACGTGTGACAAAGCATTTTTATGTGAAAATATCAATTTGTCTGATTGTGATGATTATGTGAATCATTTACTGCCTTATACGAAATCCTTGAGTTTGTGCAAATCTGATTGGATGAATGTTGAGAGGTTTGATTGTTTGAATCTTTGTATGCACAAATTCTTTTGGTTTGGCATGTTTGATTTAATGGCAAAAATGAAACCCTTGCTGCACTTTAGAACAAGTAGTCAAACTAGTGTGTTCAAACCTGGAGTTTATTCTTTTGAAATGTCATTGAGAGAAGGCAAGCATTCGCAATTTTGTGTGAATAAATACGTGAACCATTTTTACTTACCTGATGCTTTGACTTTAAATTTGAAAACAATACATGAGAATCTTATTAGCTTGCAAAGTCACAATCCACTTTTTGAATCCGGATGTTGTTCTATACATGTGTTGCATGATAATGACTTTAAATTGCCTTATGATCTTTCTATGATGTCGGTCAAGAAGTTTTCAAGTCAACTTGAATTGGTAAGAGAAAATTTTGTTTTTGATCCAGGAAAATATCATTCTCTATTATTGTTCAAAGGATTTGAGTCATGGACTTTTGTTGTCCAAAAGTATAACTTTCGATGCTCTATGATTCCAGTTTGTTTCTATCAAGGAACAAGGTAAAATCAACTTTTGTTTTTTATCCCGGTATTAATTCATATGTACAATTTGTGAATAAGACATCAGTAAGTTCTATTGAGCCTATATACCATAGTGTCACTAATCCATTTAAATTTCGTGTACGTGGCACTTTGGAAAGGTTCCCTCCAAAAGAGGGAGGGTGTGCAAACAATCTGTTTTGTGTTCAAGTTGCGTGTGAATTTCAGGTTATCGGGAGAAACTTTTCCAATTTCATCAACCAAGGGGGATATGACCTTGAAATATTTTTCGCGAGTAAATGGCCCGATTTAAGGACAAACCATCTTCAAGAGGGAGGGAATAATACGATCTCAGCCGTATCATGTTATGACTCAAATCAACGACACCAGGATTGGCCTAACACGAGGGCCACAAGTGCAAAATGAAGCTTAGTTTCAGCTCAACGAGCTTAATCTTAGTTTTCCCCAGCTTATCTAGCTCGCTCTTAGCTCATTGAGCTCGATTCTATCTCATTTTTACTTTGTGCATTTTTTTAATTGCTAGAATAAATAATTAATTTATCCATGGTTAATTTAGTTTGTTTAGTTTGAGATAATTATTGTGTCATAATTTAGACCACTTTAATATGAGTTTAATTATGTTTTAATCTAAACATTTTAATTAAGGTTTTAAATATGTCTTAGTTTAGTACATATTAAATAGGTGTTTTAATGTGTCTTAGCTTTAGACATCTTAATGACATGTTTGAGTTCAAACCAATTAAATATGTTTAACTTGTGTTTAATTTGTCTTGTAGGAGTATGAATGGACAGCATTAAGATGTTCACATTGGCTGCTGCTAGGAAGCTTCCTTTGGCTGTTCGTATGGCACAATTATGAGCTGAACAGCATCTCCTAAGAGCCATTTCAGGATTCAGGAAGGCATCAAGCGTTTCACACTTATTCTTTAGTTGAATAATCATGTTCACACCTTGAGACTATTCAGTTATAACAAAGGTCACTTGAGTTGTTGTTTTCTCTTCCCAAGCTGCCTTTTCGTGCATATCAACAGCCCAAGTGTTTTCACACTTGTTTAAATTGGCTAGAGGTTCTTTTCACACACATGACTAATTGGTTCTTAGCTTTCACACTCCATGGCTACTTATATTCAGCTGATTCATTTGCAAGTCCATTGAAGTGCCCAAGCTACCCATCAAAGCTCATGACTATTCGGCAACCCAAGGTAGCTTCTTAAAGGTTGTTCACTCCTTTGGCTAGTTGTATTCAATTGGTGCAGCTCCATTTCACCTCAGTTAAATCTAATCTAACCTTGGAGACTTCATGGGACATTTTAGGAAGATGCCAAAAAGTTTCAGCTCATTTAAGCTGATTAGAAGCTGTCCATTTAGTTCTACTTATGTCCATTCAGCTAGCCAAGGCTTAGAGCCTATAAATAGTTGTTTTTGTAAACATTTTAAGGTTAGACAACTTTGACTCTTTTTATGAACATTATACCAATTGTGATTTATTTAACTCCCTTTGTTCTTTTGTGACTCAATTGACTTATTAAGTTATTCTTGTGGCGTCAATCTAATTCATTCGAACTTATCACTCTAACGAGTGTGGCGTTCACCCTTATACCAATTGGTTTCTATCTCCATATAGATAGTGGGTCACGATTTATCTATCTTTCTATCCATCTTAAATGTTATTTTAAGTTTTGGGTCAATATTATCCTATAGTATTGGTTCAATCTTCAACCTTAAGCCTAAACCATTCCATCCTAGTTACCAACATCAAAATATTCCCATCTTTGTTATTAACCGTACATTAGCTTTTACTATCTTTAAAATACTCAAAATTATTTGTTTAAAACTTATATTTAGCCCATTTTAGCCTTAACTCCAAGTAGAACGATACTTCTCCATTTTAACGATTAGGCATATCTACGACTCGAATCACATCACCGAGGCGAGATCGCGTCAATTTGGTGTAAATAACTTTGAATTATTAAATTTCTAGCTAGAGTTATATATTTAGGCAAATCTTCCTAGAGTCGATGCTCCGATCCAGTCTCGTGTATTAAGCTGAATCAAGTAAATTTTCCTTTTTGTATGTTTATTTCTTGTTTTTCATTTATTTTTGGGGTTTCTATTTTGTTTTTAGGTAGTTTGCTTGAGGGCAATAAAAGACTTAAGTGTGGGGTTATTTGACCTGTAGTCAAATGCATTAGTCGATTCGAGTTAATTCCACACTTAAGGAGCTTGGTTTCTAAGAAATTTAGGATTTTATATTTTGGGTTTGGTAATTAGGCCTTAGAATAGTAAATAAAATAAGTAATTTTTAACACATTTTGTAGGTGTTGTGACCCAATAGACCAACACGGGCCTTTGGTTGCTAATGTGTGTAATTGAGTGTATAGGATGAAGATATAAAGGCCTAGTTGACGTGGAAGCAAGAGACAAGTGATGCATAGGCTTCTCGAATGTAATGAAGTCGTCCTAGACACCCTCAAAAACCCTCGTATTTTAGAATTAGTTTTAAATTATTTTCTTTTCGACTTTTACATACTTTCTTGTTTTTCTTCTTGAATCAGTTTTGATTCACAGACTTGTTTACTTAATTAAAGTATTTAGTTTATATTCTTCTTTAAAATTGTTTTATTTCGTTATTTCAATTGAGATATTTGTTACTCTGTCCCCTATTCGATACTCAATCATGAATTATTCAAATCTCATTTCTTCTCTGAATCAAACATGGTTCTTACATGGTTTATTCAATTGAAATGGATATTATGAATAACATGAGTGGATAAATTCCTTAGGGGAAACTAACAAGTGGATGGGAATGTGATTAATGGAGAACTTGAGATTTCTTGAGATAGAATTGGTTGGTATAAACTACGTGTTCTTAAACTATTAGGCTCGAAAACCTTAAAAAGCTACAAGAAGATAGACAAAATCAAAAGATGAAGTTAAACCGAGCAAATCATAATTAATCTTGGTTGAGAAAGTGATGTCGGGAGATAAGCAAGTATCAATTAATCGACTCAGTTAATTAGAGTCGTGAGGTACTAATAGTCTAAAATAATAACAAATCTACTCTAGACCCCAATTCGAAGTTAGTTGCAAACCCTGAAGCGAGTTAAGCTTCCTGATTGGTTTATCAATTTAATTCATTTGTTTATCTTTATATATTTATTTATTTTTTGGTAGTTATTTATTTTTAATATCTTAATCTAGTTTATGATCCATTGTGATATAGGAACTAACTATTACTACTTAGACTTAATATTGTAAAAATATTTTCATTATTTGTTTCATCCTCCCTTGGGTACGACCCTCAGAATACTTCTGGTATTTCATTGTACAACTATATTACAATTTGAACCATCCATTTTCGAAGGCCGCTATTCTCAATTCTTATATTTTTTGGTGTTATATTTATTCTATAAATGATAACTCGTTTATAGGCAGTAAAATGGAACACTAAAGTATCCCAATGATCAAACCTAAGAGAATCATGTATTAAACAATTTTCAAACAACGTGCGTGTGAAATAAAGAATGTAACCAACTATTGCAAAAACTTATATTATAGCAAATCATACAATCAAGAGAAATTAATCTACTTTACTATATAGCTACTAAGGACTAAATTCTAAAACATGCAAAGTTACGAAATTAACAATTAAATAAAAAATGATGGTTGGTTGACATTGATGTGGTTCACTAATCCTCGAATTAGGGATCCAAATCGCTTTAACTCTCAAAATGGCTCAATTTTACCTCTCAGTCTCCATTTTACTAGGATAAACAAATTAATCTGGACTATCTCTCGATCTCACCGATTAACTTGGATCTAATGAATTAGTGCCCAAAAATATCTTCTTTCAATCTCACATGCCTAGATGTTCCTTTAGGGTTGTCAATACTAAGTTTTTAAGTTCATTCAAATTAGTCCAATTTATTGCAATTTGGTTTTTTATCTAAAAATTAGCTCACCACATCTCCATCAATGAACCCCTTAAAGGTTTAGCTACTCATGCTGAAAATAAACATAACAAACATAAAAATAAAAAGTAAAGAAGCCATTAAAGTAAAGTTTAACAAAAAAGTTGAAATTTGGGATTTTTATGTAAGAAAACTTAAAAAGCATGAAAAGGAAAGCATTCAACAAGAAAATCTAAAGCAATAAACATAAAAGCAACAAATTTTAACAAATGAAAAGTAAAATAAACCGGAATACATTAAACTAAAGCTAAAAATGTCTTACAACCAATGTACATTGACTAAAAGTGGAAATAAACCTAAGAAACAGTGATAAATAACTTAACTAACACTAAGAATAACTAAAACAAGAAGAAAAGTTACTGGGAAATGTAAAATCTACAGCTAAGAAAATGAAAATAAGAAATCCTAGAAAAGGAAAAAGAAAAAGCTAAGAGAAAACCTAAAGAAAACTAAACCTAAACAAAGGTAATGTGACTTTTTTTTCTATAACATCTCGAAATATGGTCTAGTTGGAATAATGTTTCGAGACCATAAATCTGATGTTAAAATATTTAGATTTCAATCATTATGATATTTAAAATATAAGATTATGCATGTGGTAAAGTTTCATGAGAAAATTTTAAGAATAAAGTGTCCAATTACAAAATAAGGACTAAATTGAATAAGATGCAAAACTTGGGTTTTACGTGCAATTTGTGAGAAATTGTTTTGAAATATGAATTAGAAGGTCCTAAAGAGCAATTTGCCCAATTTCTAAATTTTTGGACAAATATGGACATCTATGGAAATTTTTGTAAGTTTAGTGAGTAAGGGCATTTTGGTCATTTGGATATTAAATGAATTAAAAAGGGAAAAAGATCTAAAAATCAGCTCATATTTCTCATGTTGCTACCGAAAATTCAAAGGTACCATAGCTAGGGTTTCTTCAACTTTCAAGCTTGATAGTAAGTCAATCCTAGCCCCGTTTTTAATGTTCTTTGTATTTTTGACATCCTTGCAACTTGCTCTCTTCATTTCTACCCATATTTCATGCTAGGGTTTATTTTTAGAAAATTACCCATGCATGAGTTAGATGTATTTTGGTGGCTTATGGAAGAATATGATAGTTTAAGGTATGGAGAACAACTTTTGTTAAGAGATTTTGCATGGAAACCCTAAAAAGGACTTATTTGTAAAAGTTATGAAAATGGGTAGAAAAGTGTGAAATGAAGAAAAGTATGGGCTGCTTTAAGTACAAGAGGTATTCGGCTAGCTTGGGTAACCGAAAAATCACTTGCATTTCTCTATACGAGCCTAAGGACTAATTTGTAAATAAGTGAAAGTTTAGGGGTAAAAAGGGTAATTTTATCAAAGCATGAATTTAGGGTAGATTTGAGTAATGTATGAAGTTAATGAGCTAAATTTGCTATGATAGACCAAGAAAGATGAGAACCGAGTCTTGATAAAGGCAAGAACAAAGTGTTCGAGGCATAGGCACTATTTCGAATATTTTGTACCGAGGTAAGTACATGTACAAATAAATACCTTAATTAATGTTATAAATGTTTAAATAACATATGGATAATTAATATATTATTTGGTTACCTTGTTGCTATAATATGTTTTGATGTTTTATTCTTATGTTACAAGTGTTGCCATGTTAGCATTTGTATACGATAAGGTCATATGTTATAAGGCCAACATTCCGAGAATGTTCGACAAAGAGACGTAAGTCCGAAAATCCCGTTTGACCTTAGGAATAGGTAAGGATACAAGTGACATGTCACTAGGATAGCTATGTATGTATGAGCTCGTTTGATGACATGATACATGCTAAGTCCGGGAGCTTGTGTAGCCCCATTGAGAGGCATGTAATTATGTGGTACACGCTAGGTCTGAGAGCTTATGTAGCCTACTGAGAGGCATGGTAATGTGATGCATGCTAGGTCTGGGTGCTCATATATAGCCCTGTTGAAAGGCGTGCTATGTCATGATTATGGCATTTCGGGGCGTTTATATCTGAGTATCCTATCCGTTATTCCAAATGTTTAGCGAGTAATGTATATGAGGTTCGAACGTAAACTAAGTAAAATGCATATGTGTACAAGGGAGCAAAGGTATGTATTTAATCTGTGTACTTCTAAGACTATGATCATCCATGGCAATATATGTTTTTATGTATTATGCTTATAAAGAAAATTTAGATCACATGTTTAATGAAAGGTATGAAAAAGTGACAAAGGTGTAAATAATATTCTATGGTTTAATTAAGATTTACTTTATTTGTATGTGTACTTACTAAGCTTCATAGCTTACTCCTCCCTTTTCTATTTCTTTTAGATTCGTCAAGCTACCTCAAAGGATTGAGAACGTCAGAGCTCGGGTCACACTATCAACTAAACTTTGGGTATAATACATTTGATTATTTTGAGTCATGGCATGTATAGGTGATTGTTATTTTGTATATGTGTCATGTCATGTGGCTAGCCCAAAGTAATGGTTCCCTAATTGGTATGATTATTTTGTATATGGCCAAGTGAATTGGTCCATATAGTTAATTGGAGTGTTTTCTTATAATTATCTCTTGATTGCATGCCAAATTATGTATGTGATTATGGTCTATGCTAGATAGTAGGATGTTAAGCATGTTGGAGTACATGAGGGTTCTTGGGTGACCAATGGCTTAGAAGATAGCCTCCAAATGTCTACATGAATAGACACATGAATAGGTGTCTAAATCGTGTGTGACACACGGACAACCTACACGGGCATGTCGTTTAGCCGTGTGTCCCCTGCACCCCAAAAATTCCATGTTGCATGCTTTGTAGTAACTACACGAGTTGGAGACACGGCCGTGTGTCTCATCCGTGTGTGACACACAGGCAGACCACACGGGTGTGTGCTTTGGCCGTGTATCCCTAAATGAATGATGACGTTATAAACAGAATGTCCAGGTTTTTGAGCACAGGCGACAACACGGGCGTGTCTAGGCCGTGTGAGGGACATGGGCCAAGGACACGGGTGTGTGTCTAGGCCGTGTGAAAACCACTTCACCTTGAACTGAATTAAATAAATTTCAGGATCCCACACGGGCTAGGGGCATGGGCGTGTGGTGTGCCTCTACACGGGCATGTGAGGCTAGAGCACAAAAATTTTCTTAAGTTTTTCATACGTTCTCGATTCAGTCTCGGACCACTTCAAATATATGTTTCGGGCCTCGCAAGCCCATATAAGGGACAAAATGATGGAATTGAAATTTTATAACCCGCATTTTAGTTGGATGTTTGTATGTTCATCCGGTAATGCCTCGTACCTTATCCCGGTCTCGGGTACGGGTAAGGGGTGTTACATTTTCTCTCTCAACTAAATTTTGGTTGATATATCAGCTATTTTGACCCAATTCTTGTGCCCAAAATACCCTTGAATTTCAATGATTGGTGCTATGGGTGGACAAAAACTATCCTTTTTGTCCGTTTTAGTCCCTTACGAAAAACAAAAAATATTTTTGGTATTTTTGAATTTTTTTTTGAAAAAAGGAAAAATATTGAAAATAAACACACAAAATAACATAAAAGTAAGAAAAACTAAAACACATAAAACTATCTGCATCCCAAAAAAGATAGGAGGTTACCAGACCTCACTAGAATGAAGCATCAGACTCGATCGGGGGTCCACCTCTTCATTAAGTCTCATGTAGACTATCAAGGTAATTCACTCCACAAAGAACAAACACACAAAAAACTAAAATAAAAATTCTAAAAACAGAAAATATGTTCCAAAAGTAGTATAATTTAAGAGTTTGCATGCCGCACAAAGAAATAAAAATAAAATATGAAAACATGTAACTTTAGCAAATCTCCTCATGGACCCTCGCTCGATCCGGCTACTCCTTTGTCTTTCCCCTTAATGACCGACTTCTTGTATGACATTGCAGGTTGGTCGCTCAGGTCACGGATGACGAGGCCCCCAGTAAATGATTGCTTGGAAGCAAACAAATCCTCGAAGTCGTCATGGTACGATGTCATGTCATCATCTTCTGTCACCTCGTCGTTGTCAATTTCTTCCTCCTTGCTCCCCTTCTCGTTAGAGTCCTTACAAGGTCAAGTTAAAAGAGCCGAAAATTTAAATGGATGACGAAAATGATTTTTTTTTAAGTTGGAGGGGAAAAAAATCATTATGCCAATAAGTATATTATTTTTATACTTCTTGGCCATAACTTTTCATAAATAAATATATTATAACACTTTTATAAAAATATATTTTTTTCATAATTTTAGACCTTTTTTAGGATTTAAATAATATTTTTTTGTTATAACTTTAAAAATACACATTATTTTTATAATATAAGAAAATTTTGGTCATTATCATCCCAAACTCTCATACATGTTCATGTTTTTTTATAACTTGTATAAAAATAATTTTTAAAAATTAGATTATGGTGTAATTATCTGTGTAATTATTTCCATTCTCACCCTCCCTAAAAATCAAAAAGTGTAATCGCGGTGCTTTAGTTACACTTAATTTAGTAAGATTCATTTTGACGATTGCTAGTTTTTTTTTTCTTTTAAGAAATGAAGTAATTTTAATTGTATATAGAATATTTACCATCACAATTATAATTTATAATGCAATATAGAATATTTCATATTATACTCTTAACTTCTCATAAAATGTAATTAAATAAATTAATCTTCCCATATAACAAATTTCTATTATTGTTAATATACCAAGACAATTTTTAGATTAAAAATGCATTGGGAAGAATTAATGGCAAGTCAATCTTGGCATATAACATAATATTCCCAACTATTTTATTTTATCATTACAAACCATTTTTTATGTATTTTATTATTTTTAAATATAAATAATATATTTATAAGTTACTTTGTAGTAAGTTGTAATGGCAATTTTTATATGTTTAATATTTACTTTATATTTTAATATCTATTAAAATTATGATAAAAAATTTAAAAGTGTTATGAATATCTTATTAAATGGATGTCTATCATGATCAAGATAAAGTTTCAATGTACTTTAAATTATAATAGTTATTAGAATTAGATCTCTAGTTCTTTTATACTTCTTATGCTTATAAATAGGAAGTCTGATGAAGCATTGTAATCATTCATTTTGATCAATAAAGTACATTCTCTATTGCTTTCATATTTTTTTGTTCTTTATTCTCTCCATCTCTCTTTATTTTATAACATGTTATCAGCACGATGATTCTCTATTTTTCCAAAATCTTTCGAAGTCGTCCCACAGATCATATTCTTTTTCACCGTAAACTTTCATCCTTACAACTTCATCTTTGGGAGGTTGACAGATCCAATCTCAAAATGGATTATGGTTTTTATTCCCGATCTTTGATTTATAATTGTACAAGAATGGGTAAAGAATAGATTTGTGCTCGTGATAATAGTCAAGGTGATGGTGATTATGTTAAAGATCTTCAGGTATAATTTACTATGTTTTATTTATTATATCATATTTATTATAATTGGAGAATAATCATAACAACATGAATGAATGATTTTGATTTAAAATCCACATATGTTTACGATAGTGATTATGAAATAAAAAATAACAGAGGTGTTTAGAAGTCCGCTTTACCAGATTTGTTACATTCCCTGAAGTGAATGCAAATATAAAGAAAATAAAATATATAATCATAGATAAATAAAAGTGGGAACATAGTAATAAATAAGAGAACAATGAGAGTCCTCAAGTTAGCTCTTTAAAGGGTAAATATAACTTGTGTTATCAATGTGATATGAAATATTATTGGCAACATGTGGCATATGCCCAAATATTTTGTTTCTGCTAATATTTTTTGAGAAATGATATGTTAATGTAGTAATAAATTCTATCATTATAGATAGAAAATATTTATCTTATTTGATACTAAAACAAATAAATATTATTCCAATATTTGATAGTACAAAATTAGTTGAAAGCTCTAGAAGAGCTAATATATTAATATCTTATGATGGTTAATCCATTGGTTTTTAAAGATATTTATAATGGACAATATATTGAGATTGTGAATGAGGAAAATATTATATTTATATGAATCACTATTGTTATAAATATCTATTTTGAAAGAATGAAAAAGAAATGATTGGGTTATTAATTTATATTTATTTTATAATCTTTATGATCTTTTTTTGTCATCATCCCCATTAAGGGGTTGGAAGCAAAATATTTAACTGTGAAAGATCTATTTATGAAAAATAAAATTTGATAATTCTATCTAAAGCTCGTTACGGTTGGATGCACTTAAAGTTGCAATTTTTTTTTTTAGATATTTGAAGATTTTGGCATATTCCTTGAAGCGAATATTGCATATAATTGTTTGGAAATTATATTTATTTTGTTGACTTAGTAACATTATAATCTTCACATTGATTTAGACATTTCTAATAGTAAAAGTCACAATAGCACTTATATGTGGATATAAAGTAAAAGGAATGATAGTAAAATTATTAATTTATTACAATTTAGTAAAAATTGAAATACATGTTAAAGTAAACCAAAATTTTACTAATACAAATACATTTACTATTTTGTGTGACTAATTAGACCATCCTGGATCATATATGATGTAAAAATTAATTGAGAATTTATATGGACATTTATTAAAGAACCAGAAGATTCTTTCATTTAAAAATATTCTCATTTATTGTTTCTCAATGAAAATTGATTCTTAGAAACTCACTAGCTAAAGTTGAGATTTAATGTCTTGATTTCTGAAATGAATATGTGCTCATTCATCCATAATGTGGATGATTTTAATATTATATAATTTTAGTAGATGCATCTACAAAATAATCACATATGTGTTATCAATTTGACCTGTCATTTGAAAGATTACTTGTTTAAATAATTAATTTTAGATCATGCAATTAAGACAATTTATCTTGCTAATACTGATGAGTTTATATCTCAATCTTTTATTGATTGAATTTGAAAAATTTTTGTAAAAGTTTGCGCATAATTGTTTAGAGAAATTATTGATTGAATACCTCTAAATAATGTCTAAACCATTACTTATGAGAACTAAACTTCCTATTTCAACATGAGATTATTTTGATTTACGTGTTGTACGCATGAAGCCAATAAGTTATAAATATTTCCCATTACAAAATTCAAATTTTTTCTTATATAAAGGGGTCACACACCTGTGTAAGTAGGCTGTGTGGGTACCACGGCCATGTATGAATTCAATGTGAGGCACACGACCGTGTCCTAGCTCGTGTCCTTACCCGTGTAACTCTCTAACTTGGGTCACCAGCCAGCCACACACGCTAGGCAATGTGGTCAATTTAATTTTTTAAAATTAGGTGCAGGATTCACACGGATGAGACACACGCTCGTGTCTCTGCCCGTGTGTCTAATTCTAAGTATTATGTTTCTCAATTTTAAGATGCAGGGACACGGACACACGACCAAACCACATGCCCATGTATCTGGCCGTGTGTCACGCACGGTCTAGACACACGCCCATGTGTCTACTCGTGTGGACAAAATAAAGTCGTTTCCTAGCTTTATTTCTTACCCAAATTTGCCATTAACCTACAACAACACTTATACATATATAGCAACCAATTTAATACATATTATCCAAGCCAATTGCGAGAATTATGTGGGATATATTATCATATACATTCATGTATTTCCAAACTTACCTTATTATCAAAACTTTTATATTTACTTTAATTTACTCAGCCATATTAAGCTTTTATATATTGTTTATGATATAACATTATGATGTATATATATACCAAAACATATCATCACTAACCATTTTAATGTCTAGATTACAAACATCCATTTACATGCCAACATTGGAAAAATTAGCTTATACATGCCATTATACCAAAAAAAGTTTACTATTTATACCAAAATGAGCTAGTGGATAGTGTGAGATGCACCGACCGATCTCCAACCTTTGCGAGCTTCCGAACACTATAAAACAGAGAAAAGAAAACCTAGTAAGCATTTAATGCTTAGTAAGGTCATATAACAGGAATTAAATTTACCAATCATATTCATTTAAGTAAGCATAAAAATAACATGCTTCCCAACAAATTGGCAAGTTTGCCTAATCACATACACTCAATTAAGCAAGTTAGTCACATATTTCACATATACATCAAATAAACATGGATGAGCTCATCATATTACAAACTTTTGAGTATTTCAGAAGTATTCGAGACATAATTCTTTTAATCTCATAATTTCTCATGTCAGGAGTTTTATCCATTGAATTATTGAAATATCAATGGATACTCAAGTAGTATACACAAGGTATACAAATCAGTGATCCGTCAATTCATATTCAAGGGTACTCGTTAGGGCACATAATTAAGGAGCACATTCTCAACCCACATATCAGGATGCTCAAATGAGCTATGTAACAGGACGCTTATCCAGGCTAAACATGAAACTCCTAAGAGTTTAGAACAGGAAGCTCATTGAGCTTAATAGGTAACTTCGAAGAGTTATTAATAAGGAGCTCAGATAGCATAACAGGGAGTTCAAGTGAGTCATATCAGGAAGCTCATAAGAGCCTAAATCAGACGCTCGCGTAGAGATGCGTTTGTGCCCGCAATAAATGCTGGACCCCAACCGATCGAATCATGTAACAGGACGCTCACAAAGAGCTGCGGTAGTGCGCAACACATGCAGAATCACTACCGATCAAGATGCTCACAGGAACTATATAACAGGATGCTCAAGAAGGCTTTTAACAGGTTGCTTTTCTGATCTATAATGTCCGCAACATATTCAGGACTATAATCAGTACGGGAAAATACTGTATCCATCGCATTTCATTATTCAAACGAAATTTATTATTTATCGAAAAATTTTGGGCATGTGACTATTTTCATACATTAATCATTTATACAATTCTCATAAGTACAACATGCAATTCAAACATATAAATATACATAATTAAGTTACACGAACTTACCTCGACACTTGTTCGTATTTAAAAGTCTACTAATCTGTCACCTTTTATTTTCCTCGATCTAGCTTCAAATTTGAGTTATCCGGATCTATATAAATAAATTTAACATCAATTTAATCCATTTCATACTCATTTACATTCAATTCATATCCTAGGAAAAATTATCATTTTACCTCTATACTTTTTATTAATTCTAATTTCGTCCTTAGACTCGGAAAATAAAATTCAGGCAATTTAATCCTTATTCCAAGCCTAACCGAAAATTTCATATAACATTTACAGCACATATATTTCACAAAATTTAGAATTTTTCCATAACTTTTACATCTTTACAATTTAGTCCATAAATCATAATTTCATCAAAATTCTCTTTGTAAAAGTTGTTTATCTATCAACAACCTTTCATTTTCTACCATAAATTTCAAATTTTCAGCATATTCATCCATGGAAAAACTTTGATACTTTGATAACTTTACAAATTAATCCCCAAAATAGATAGTAGACTTTTAACGCTTGTTACTAAAAACTATTTCGATCACAAGAATATAAAAATTACTAAAAAGGAGACAAGAATTCATACCTAATTAAGCTTGATTAGTTTCCTTTTTCTCTCCTAGGGTTTCCATATAAATTTTGGGGAAGAAGATGATATAAAATGATGTTATTTGATATTTATTTTATTTATCCTCTTTAATTTTTCAAACTTTCCAATTTCATCATTTTCTTTTTCTAATTTTTCATGGATGAATCACCAAAAATATCTACTAACTTTTATTTAATGGTCTAATTGCCATATAAGGACCTCTTATTTTGAAATCCATAGCTATTTGATCCTTTTAGCTACTATATCTCAACTTTTACATTTTATGCAATTCGGTCCTTTCCCTAATTAAACACATAATCTATAAAAAAATTTATCAGAATTTTCATATAGCATTCCTATCATAATGCGGACCATGCAATAATATTAAAATAAATTTTCTTTTTAACTCAGATTTGTGGTCCCGAAACCACTAATTTGATTTCACTAAAAACGGGTTGTTATAGTTTTCATGAGGGGAGTAAATACGTGTTGCACTATTTTTCCCTTAACCGAGATTTTGTCCTATTGGGTTTTCCTGGTAAAGTTTTTAATGAGGCAACAGATTATACGTATTATAGATTGTGTACTATTTTTCCTTCATTGGGTTTTTATTCCACAGGGTTTTTTCCTAATAAGGTTTTAATGAGGCATATTATCTTCTATCAATGGACATCTAAGGGGGAGTGTTATGAATATCTTATTAAATGGATGTCCATCATGATGAAGATAAAGTTTCAAGGTACTTTAAATTATAATAGTTAGAATTAGATCTCTAATTCTTTTATACTTCTTATACATATAAATAAAGACTCTAAATAAACATTGTAATCATCCATTTTGATTAATAAAATACATTCTCTATTGCTTTCATATTTTATTTGTTATTTATTCTCTCTATCTCTCTTTATTTTATAACAAAAAATTGATTATTAAGCTAACTTTTTACAAAAATATATTTTACAAACGCGGTTGAATTTGTTGATCTTAAAAACAAATGACTGATGAAACTAAAAAAAATTATTTGAAATAGGATTTGTATGATTTATATAATATTATTTATTTATGAAATTTGCGTCCTTATATTTAGAAAATAAATCCTATATTTTATTTCATATTTGAGAATCTATTTTAATTTTCCCTCAATATTATTCTTAAAAATATTAAAAATAGAAATAATTTAATAAAGTTTAATTTATTTAATATTATAAATCCAATGCATCACATTAAGCATAGTTTTTTTTATGAAATATGTTTATGTTATACTCATATATTATATTAGGCAGAATGATATTATTGTTTTATTAGTTATATATTGATAAATTTTTTAATTTAAATTAATACTATATATAGAAATTTTATATAAAATCAGCATTATGTTCTTTGTTGTGGTGAACTATAATGGTCAAATTCATGATATAGATATCAATGTAATATTTGAGTCTGATTAATATGATGTTCTTAAAAGATATCATATTAGTGAAGATGAAGTGTAAAATCAATTAAAAATCGAAGCTTCGATTAAATTGTAGAGATATGAATTTATTATATATGACAATTCAATAATACATTCTACTATTCATATAATGTATGATGATGATGTACAGATAATGATTGTGGAAGGGTCGAGCTCGACAGCATTGAAGAAGAATATGGATCGGCGATATTCTAAAACCGAAAAATCTATATTGTGATGCTGTGCAAAACAGTAGGGGTGAGCAAAATTCGATTCGATTAAAAAAAATCAAATTTTAAGCTAATTGAATCGAGTCATTCAAATTATTCAAGTAAACTCGAATAAGTAATTCGAGTTTTGAGTTCGAATCGAGTTAAATTTTACAATTCAAATAACTCGAATAATTCGAATAACATATTGGTATAAATACTTTTTTGGTCTCTGCCAAGTTTGAAAATGAGCAACTTGACCTCTCTCTCAATAAAAAATATAAAATAATTCAAAATAAATTTAAAATTTCAAAATATTTATAAAATTCCAAATTTATATTTTTAAAAATTATAAAAATTTCAAAAAAATTCTAAAAAAGATATAAAGAAATTTAAAAAATTAAAAATTTTCTAAAATAATAATGTTGGGACCTAAATAAGTTAATTAATGATTCAAGTTTATCATACTAAAGTAAATTTTTTTTATTTTTGCTTTGAAATTTTTTTCAAATATATATGGTTTCAAAATTATGTGCTATAATATGGATTTAATTATAGTATAACAAGATTTTAATTTAACTCAACTAATTTCATTCGAATCGACTAGAATTTCATTTTACTCAATTCAATTTGAAAAAAATTCAAATCGAATTAGAATGATAAAATAAGACTCGTTAACTCGATTAACTCAATTTTTTTATTCGATTCAATTAAATACTCTCTCAATAATATACCGAGAGAGGCCAAAGGGTGTAGGTGAAATAATTACACAACTATTTTGCAAAACTTCTTTTAAAACTCTAATATATAGATGATAAAAAAAAACACAAAAAAGGGCCTCAGCCACTTTACAATTTTTAACGAAAAGAGAAAAGGTTAGGGTGTTTAAGTATAATACACGTCACGTTATTCCAGACAAGTTTTGCTTGCAGAGATACAGTTTCTTGCCGGTGAGTCGATGACCCATCTCAAAATATCACCGGTAACAGCTTTACCCAGTTACGTGGCCGCCTCCTATTGGTTTGTCTCTTTGCCCAGCAATACCCCACTATCCCCTACCTCCAGCTGTCTCACTACTTCATTCAATTAGTTATTGTAGGTTTAATTTTTTTCAACCCCTGTACTCTTTCAGCTTTTAAATTTTAATCTATCACCTTTTAATTCCATATCTCTCCTGCTTAATTTAAAAATTAAAATTTAATTAATAACATTTCCATTCAATTTAAATATATATTATTATTTTTAGATCAATTCTTCGAATATTAAAATGATCTATATTCAAATTTAACCAAGTTTTCATGAATTGGAATTTAACTTTTAAATAAAAACAAAGAGAAACTAAAATTTTAAAATCAAAAGTAGGAAGGCTAAATTTCAAAACCCCAAAGAGTATAGGGGTTGGGGATAGAATTAAACATTTATTATAATATTAAGTAGGATAAACTACACCTAAGGTGACTTAACTTTGAAAAGTTACAACATGGTCACTGAATTATTCGAAAGTATTTATTTAAGTCATTGGATTGTTAAGTATTTTTTTCTAAAGTTCGGTTAGCGAGCTCCAAGTGATGATTCGACGATTGGTACAATAGATTAGTACCTATAGGCGAGTAGAAGAACATACCTCAGATCTAGGTCAATGTAAGAGATCGGAGAAGAAAACTATTTGGATTTTGATTCGTAAATTCATAATATTCAAAGTTATTTCATGAAAATAATTAAATTGTTGAAGAGAAGGAGAATGAGATCCTTTGATTGGTGCAGACCGTGTGAATAAAAAAAAGTCATACAACAGCGATTTAATAGTCCAATGAATTAAATAAAAACTTCTGAATGATTTAATAATTATTTTGTAACTTTTTAAAGTTAAATGACTGAAATGTAAATTTATTAATAGTTCAATGACCTTTGGTGTAGTTTACCCTAATCAGGTAATTTAACAGCAAATTACATGGTCCACGTGTGTGGGCCCCCAATCCAGACTGTGTCGAGTCTTGATCGCCACATTACAATGTGTCTTTGTTTGATAGTTTGATGCCGGTGGGCCCCGCAATAGCTTCTCATCCAACGGCTATTTCTGATCCAAACACGTTCCTAACTTTTTCTTCTTTTCTTTTTATAATCATCATTTTTTCTGATTTTCTCTCCCTCATTTATTTATATATTTATTGAGAGTCTGTTGTCTCCTTGTCATTAGTTTCTGTTACTACTTCACTCTCCCTCTGTCTTCAAGAAATGGATCGTAGAAGTGCATTTGCAGTTGTTTTGATTTGTTTTGTGGTGACCGCTGTCGGTGGTCAATCTCCGGCAGCCTCACCTACTAAAGCTCCGCCGGCCGCGACTACTCCTGCTACTGCTACTGCTCCCGCTACTGCCCCTGTTAGCAAACCTAAATCACCGGCTCCAACTGCTGCCCCTACCACTTCCCCACCAACTTCTTCACCACCGGTTGCGGCTCCGGAGAAGTCTGCGGCGGTTCCAGCCCCATCTAAATCTGCTCCGTCTTCTCCTCCGGCTGCTGCGCCGGTGAGTTCTCCACCGGCTCCAGTACCTGTGAGCTCTCCTCCAGCCAGATCGCCTCCCGTTGCTGCACCGACGACTCCACCAGAGAGCTCGGCCTCTCCTCCGGCTCCTGTTGCGGCACCAACTACTGCTGAGGTTCCGGCCCCAGCTCCAAGCAAGAGCAAGAGCAAAAGCAAGAAATCCAAGAAACACCATGCTCCGGCTCCTTCACCTGATATGCTTGGACCTCCCGCTCCACCAACTGGAGCTCCTGGACCGAGCCTCGATGCTTCCTCTCCCGGTCCATCTGTCGCTGCCGACGAGGTACATTCTCTTCTCTTTACTAACGTTTCAGTAGCTTACATCATATAACAATGCGCTTTCAGATCTGAACTTTTACACTGCATAAATGTAGAGAGATCTTGTTTTTCGTTTAATCGCGTCTAAAGGATGCACCGTTGAGCTAGTTCATTTAATTTTCTGAAAAAGGACAGACCAACGGATCTTTTTTTTCATCTTAAAACTATATTTATCTGTAAAATTTAAAGAGTTATTGTAAACAAATGCAGAGTGGAGCAGAGGCAATGAAGAACATGAAGAAGATAATTGGAGGGTTGGCGTTGGGATGGGCAGCCATTGCTTTGAGCTTCTAGATTGGTTTTGATCACATTCCACATTTTGCGTTGTAATTCTTTGGCTGGTGTACTGAGAGGCGGAAACTCTAGTTTTTTTTTTTTTCCTCTGTAATTTCCACTATTCTTGTTTTTTCCCCTTCATTTACCCATTTTCTGTCTTTAATTTTTCGATTATATAATAAAATCACAATTTATTTTACTAATACCAATGCTAATGAATCTCAAGATCGTTTGTGCAGGTTAAACATTGTCAAAGTAACAAAACTGAAACGAGTTGTTTGGTTAGACAATGTTCCAATGAAAGTACAGAAAAGCTTAAAATGGCAGCAAATGCATATCTTACAAATCAATCTGATTATTTAGTTTAATCTGAAAGAACAGTTTCGAGCGAAAAATAATTAGGCACATGGGATAAACCAGGACAGACGTTATTCATTGGTTCCTATCGTCTTCTCCCCCGGCTGCAAACACCAGACGGACTCACATGTAGGAAACTTCTTACATTTCACAATTGCCACGTATCAGAAGCACTTCACAAGAGGACTCTACAAATAAAATTTCTCTTTTTCTCTACAACAAAACCCTGTATAAAATGTAAGCCCAAGCAGCAAACCTTCAAAATGCATTATTTGAAGCATCAAATGTATACAAACTGTATTTAGACCCAATGCCTACTTTCAGCCTCTTCCAGCACTACCATGTCGTTGGTTCCTGAAGTAGCTCAGAAGTGCCTGTGCCTGCGATCAACTCATGCTTAAATAACGGTAAAGAAGAAAGGTTTAGTGAGAAATAAAAGAAAAAGAACAGCATAACTATTACCTTCTCTTTACCTCTTGGGGTGCCGGTCTGGGACAATGCCACTAGTGGTGGAACAGCTCCTTCTTGGAGAACCATATTGCAAAATCTACCACTGGTTGTGCAGAGTTGTAAAAGGGCAGCAGCAGCATTTTCCTTTCCTCTCGCTGAGCCCAACTCAACAACCTCGACCAGCACAGGAATCCCACCCTCCTGCCCAATAGCATTCCTCCCTTCAGGAATTGTAGCAAGATTAGCCAAAACAGCAACTGCCTTATCAACCATTCCAGCTGCTGGGTCCATCAAGTCCACAAGGTGTCTTACAGCACCGGCTTGCACAATTCGAGCCTTGTTTTCATGAAATATTGACAGATTAAACAAAGCGGTAGCTGCATCTTTCTTTCCCCTAGGAGTACCATTCCCCAGTAAATCAACAAGAGGCTTGATTGCCCCAGACCTTCCAATCTTGACTTTGTTATCCTCAATGACTGAAAGGCTGAAGAGAGTGGCAGCTGAGTTTTCTTTAGCTTCAGGGCTTCCTGTCTCAAGGACATGAATCAGAGGCTCAATTGCATCGGCATCAGCGATTGCTGTTTTGTTGTTATCATTAATTGACAAGTTAAGAAGTGCTGTAACAGCATTTTCCTGAGTCTTCGTATCCGGTGAATGAAGCAAATCAACTAACAAGACAATGGCCCCACTGTTTGCTATTATAATCCGATTATCCATATTGTGCTTAGCAAGTAACCTGAGTTGAGCTGTGGCCTCTCTTTGAGTATCAACTGAAGTGCACTTCAAGTCCTCCACTAACTTCTTCACCTGGGCTTCAATGCCAGAAAGGTCAGCCCTGTTCTCAACACCAGGAGAAGAAACTATTCTTGGAATGAATCTTTCCGATGGCCGGCGCCAGATTGTTTGGCTTCGTGATCGTGTATCCATCAACCGAGGAGGAAACTGAGGTTCTCTTTGTGGAATGGCTGAGCTAACTGTAGGCTGTGCATCAGATTTCACCTCTCCAGAAGCATCACTATTGTAGGCTGCGAGATGAGTTGAACCATCAGAAGTCTCATTGGCATCTCCAACAGCTCCTAGAGGAGAATCTGGATTAGGAAGTGCACTAGAGGCTGAGACAGATCTTGTGCGGTTCTGAGATGACTGACCAATATTGTTAGAAGGTGACACAGGGGGTTCACCAACAGAATCGCTATACCTTCGTTCCAACTTTGACCTGTCTTCCACACTCTTTAGTGATATTCTTGCAACATCCAAACCCCCTCCATTTCCAGCTATAGCTGGCAAGGAACTTTCTGAGGTAGAACGAGGATGTAGTGGGGAGGTTCCCTTGTGATGAAGTCCACTGGATGTGACTAGGTTCTTACCAGCTTGACCTCTAGACCGTGACTCAGGTGACAATGGTTGGCTGATTCTAGGGGGAGGAAAACTATTTGAATCCCTTGGCAAGCCAGACTCTGCGTGCACAAGAAGGGGGTGGGATTGGTCTAAATTGATGGACTTCGTGGGATTAGGCAACTTCACATTGTTTGACTCGCACCAATTTGCAATTAGTGCCTTTACTGTGTAATTAGGTATAAGAGTGGTATGAGCCAAAGTTTGCCGTGTCTTGGGGCACACAGTGAACCCAAGACTAATCCAGTTCTTGATGAAAGCCCGCTCATAGGTTTGGCCAGATGCCACAATCACTGGATCAGTCATTAGCTCTAGGGAAAGGGGGCAGCAGAAATCAGCAGGTATTGGAACTGGGCTACAGGTCTCAGATTGTTTCATTAATACAAGACGATCATGCATGCGATTTACAAGAGCAATAATTTGATCAATAAACTCAGCTTCTGCAGTTTTTTCAGCTTGTTCAGCATTCTCCTTCAACTTTTCAAGGGCCACGGCCTCTATCAGAATCTCCTGGTTTGACCTCAAACTCAAGTTCTCTGCAATTTTCACTATTATGTCCAAGGATGGTCCAACACTATCCACTTGATCCCGTATGGCTTCCCTGATGACAGATGATGCTTGCTCATATGCTACAAGCTTAATTTTCTGCAAGCAGTGCTGCAATCAATTGCCAATAGTTAAACATCCTGAAATGTGGAATCCCCTTTAGCATTCTTTGAACTCAGAAATTAAATCAAAATGAAAGCTGCATATTTTTTCACATCTCACAACTGTATACTTAGATGCCATTCACGCTCCAATACATGACAGTTTTTTGGTAATCATTGTGAGAATACAATAATTATGCTGTATTTATAAAACTTAAATACAAGATGAAGAGTACAATCTTCAAATAAAAGTAAAAGCTTCAATTAACTTGGGTTTTAAATTACCTCAAGAGATGCTGAATTCAATTCATCAGGCAGATGCTGATGGGAAGACTTCAAGAACTGGAATACATCAAGGCTAAAATTCCGAATCTTCGAAATTAATGACTCAACTTGCAGAACCTAAAGGTCAAGTGAAAGAGAAGATAGTTATCCAAGTGCATTTAACTAAAGGACAACACTAATTGACTGATAGTACCTTAAAAGAAAATTATATTCTTCTATAACATTATTTCCTAAAAGGGCACCCATATATAGCAACTTTCTACCTAAATATGAGCGAACATTCAAGAATCAGCACTTAGGGGCTAAACTTATTCCAAAAGCCATATATTCCAACAATCTCTTAGGACAAACATGATGATGTTCTAATAACCATAAGAAATTAGAAGAAAATGTGTTCATAGACCATAGTGGCAGAAAACATCCACAAGAATTAACTGTAAAATGACAGCAATAATCTACAACATGCATCTCATGTGAAAATATTAATGTTCAGACGGGTAATTGATCAAAGCTTCACAATATCAGGTGAATGCCAATGCCTAGATGTTTAACTTAGGTACTTCTTTTCCAGTCATAAGTGGACTAAAATTGCTAAGTGAAGATGTGAACTCAAGTAACTAGTAACTTACAAAGTAAACTTTACTCAAAAGGGGTTGCCAGCTCTCGAATTGCTCTCTCAATTCTTCTATAGAGAGACTCAATCCTTCAAATGCCTTACTAAGCACTTCATCAGAAGTAATTTCTGAATCAATGATTGCGCTAAGAATTGGCTTCAACAACTGTAGTATCTCTTCTGCTCTCTGGTAAAACTTCTGAACTGGTTCTGAGTTAATGTTCTCAAAAGATGACAAATTTAAAAATGAGGAAATGTTACCCAGAAGTGCTTTTAACAAAGAAATCTCCATATGATCTGGGTAACAAAAAAAGTCAGAAAGATCGCGCGTAAGAAAGAGTAGAAGGAGAAAAACTTTAAGAATAATAATAAGCAAACAAAAGATGCAAGTATCTTTGTCGTGAAACAACAGGGAGAAAACTTTGGGCCTAATTACTTTAGTTTAACAACATAATTCCTTTCTCGGAATTCAATTTAACCTAAAGCAAAATATCAATGAACTAGAGCTTATGCTGCCAACATAACAGTTTTTTCATAACCGAACTGATACAGGACAAAATGCATGAACTCATTTGCAGAAGTTTGGAGGGCAAAAAAAGTGAAGCCTGAAAGACACATACAACAAGGACATAGTACATACCGTGTTTCATAAATTCTAACAGCAAAATCCTTTCTCAATAATGGATGACGAATACTTTGGAAACCATATTATTCCATAAAACTCAAGAAAACCCTTTTGAACATCAGCACCATAGCCCATGTAGCACACTATCTTGATAACAAGAACCAGACAGGTTCTTGAAATCTCACTTTTGCCAACTAGTAATCCCACTGTAGAATCAAAATTTTAGATCAAGCTTGATTGAAACTTAAAATATTAAGAGCACGAACAAAATAAAAAAAAATATTTAAACCATCAAATATAATATTTACCTCCAAAACACTCACAGCAATTACAGCAAAGTTTCCTTAAAAAGTTCATTATGCTGATAATTTTCCTAGCATCCATGAAATGTAACAAACGCAAACCTAAAAGAAATAATCAAGAGCAGCGACCTCTCCACATTAAACATAACACAATCCCCACTCACCCACTACCAAAGAGAGTTACTTGACTAAAAACAAGCCAAACCCTTCTCTAAAGATTAGATAAAATGAATTTGCCTTAACTCCAATACTTTGTAAGCTTCTGTACTACCTGCAGTCCCTCTTCACTACTGCCCTAATTTCTAGGAAATCAACAATTAGTTATTTGGATATATTTCGCCTACTGCACATCAGACACACCTTTTAGAATAGAAAAAAGACACTATTAGAACAAAATAACCGGATAAGACTACTGGGATAAAGAGCCATCCTATACAAATCAATCAGTTGATGCTTCAAATCAAGGACATAAAGGTCTCAACAAGAATTACAAAAACAAACATAAAATGTCGTGGGAACCATGGTCAAGTTCCACATGCTACTAGATGAAAACAAGCGCGCTGTAATGAAGCTACAAATTTACCTAAACCATTACTTCCAAAACCTATCAGAAATGGTTTCTAATATCATTTATATTTCTTAGTTTATAATTTACTTGCTTTCCAACTTCCCAATAACAGAATAGTAAAGTCACAACCTAATCAAATCGTTTTAGAACTTACTGATTTTGGCACTCCTGCATATCAGTGTCATACTCATTAAAAAATTAATTTGTTCATTGAACAAACATAAGCTGTTTTTCGCACTTCCCCAGCAGCAAGGCACATAAATAAATGAATAAAAATTAACCCTAAAACCCCATCAGTGGTCCTTCAAATATAATTTATCCAAAACACCCACTTAGCCTTTCAAAATCATACCATGAAACAATATGATCATAAAGGAAGTAATTAGATCAAATGGGTTTACCTATTATTTCAAAAAAATACCCAACTCCAAATAAGTAAACAACAACACAAATGCATATACAAAAACCAAAAAGATAATTGAACTCAACAATATAAAGAGAGATTTCCAAAGCCAAAGAAAAAATACCTTAATGCAGCTTTGAATTTTGGGTTTTTTTTTCCTTCTTGTTTATTGATATCACTAATCTTTCCAAAAAGAAAAAATAATTAAGTCCCAGATTTCGCTATCCTGTTGCTGGGTCTTTAGGCCATTCTTTTTCCTTTTTCAAGCTCTTTTTTTTTTAATTTTTGGGAATTAGTTACTTTTTTTAATTTATTTAATCGTTTTGCTGGCGTTGCTTAGTTGGAGATTGGCAGATTCTCGTCGTTTTGGAATTTCTTTATGGGTATTTTGACTGGAATTTTAGAATTTATTTTCTTTTATACTTTTATGATTGGCCAAAAGTAGTAATCCTACTTCATGTAATAAATAACTAAATATCCTTACATCATTTTTATCGGATAAAATAAAAAAATTTCATTAAAAATACCCGTATATATAAATTTTACGCATTTTATTCATCACTAATTTTAATCTAATTGCTATAATTATTAATCTTATCATCGCGGCTGATTTTAGTTTTATTGGAATCAATCTGATCATCCATCTAAATGAAATCTATTAAAATATAGGCATAATGACTTGACTCTCTAATTTTATAAAAAAATTTATTTTAACAATTTATTTAATTTTTTGTCTTTTTTATTAAATTTCCTCAAAATAGAAGAAAAAGCTAAATGTTTTTTAACTTTATTTACGTGACATACATATAGATTACCATGTGAATGACACGTCGCAATGTTAACTTTTTATTTATTTTGGATAATTTGACAAGAAATATAAATTTAAAAGTTAAAAGAGGCGAAAAATTATATGGGGTTAAATATTTATTTTTTAAAAATTGAAGGGTCAAAAAAATCATTATACTTAAAATATTTTAACTTATTTAATACTTTAAATATTAAAAAATTTTAAAAATATTTAAATTTTAATTAAATCAATTTTACCGTATTCAATATACAAGATGTAATCAATACAAAACATCATTATACAAAATAATAATTAACATAGAAATTATTTTAATAATTCAAATAAAATGCTAATGAAAAAATTTTAATCATTATTAAACCATTTGTAAAAACTATGAAAAAATTCAAAATTTTAACATTTTACTTTCTGAGTAATATATATTTTATTTAGAATAGATTATTCAAGTACAAGCAATACGAAATGTTGGTGTTTCAATCTTTTGAAAGCGGTCACAATATAAATAGATATTTTAGAATAAAAGAATATGAAGAAAAAAAAAAGCAATTTGTTAAAAGCAATCCTAATATTAGTAGAAATTTCTATAATAATAATAAAATAAAATAAAATAAAACCAAATGCATCAGTAAATTGAAATACATGTTTTGTTGAAAAGCTGGTTCACGTATTATCCAGCTTGGACAAAGTTTAAGGTAGATTTTCAAAACTACAGTGTTTGGTTCCTTGAAATGTTTGAAAAGAATGTTTTTGTTTAGAGTCTCACTCACTCCAATCCTCTATATCCAGCAAGATATGATAAATATATTGTTTACAACACTGTTGTTTCAAACAGTAATCCCACTAGGAGGCTTTCATCAATATTGGCATTTGGTAGTAGGTGTAAGGTGTTTCGAGCTTTCTGATATCATGCCTTGACAAGGGTGTCTAAGATCGACTTCTTTGATTCGATATGCCGGTTTAGGGAGTATCAAACGTCGAAAAGCCTCGAGAAACAAGGTAAACTAAAAATGCAAGATATGCGCCTGTAAAGGCAGACACTATGCTTGTGAACATTAGGCCACTCACTTCGGAGGAGAAGAAATTGAGTAAAAGAAACCCGGTGATCACGATCACCAGCGCTGCCACAATCCATGCCACTGTCTGCAGAAGAGAGGGGAAAACGTAAACAAGGCGAATTCTTCTTTGACAGGATCTACATGCAGTAACCACATTATTTTAGTGTTGATAAGGCAATCATCACTCACTGACATTTCCTTTCCTATGCTTAATAGGGAAAATATTGATGAACTGAAGCATGTATGAAGATGTTGATCACCAAATAAGTGGAACTTATAAAATAGCATGAGTCGATAGTTTGCGTGATGGAACGGTACAAGCATTTAGTTCATGACTGGGTGTAGAAAAAGAGCTAGGTTATATCAATGGCGTCAAGGAATTCCAGTATAACAGTGTCTATGAATGGAAAATGTACTGAAACTCGAACTCTCAAGAGGTAGCTTTTAGACAACAAAAGTTGTACATTGTCCCCTGCTAAAAGATGGAATGTAAGAAGTTCTAACTGCTATCAGGGTCGCTACATCGTTTTCAATGAACCAATTTCGCATTTTATATAGCTCATGCCAGTCAGTGGCAGGAGAGACGGGTTAATGTATTAACAAGTCGCAACACAAGGCGATTAGCAGCATACCTTGAGTACATGGCCAATTCTGAAGGCACCATGATTTGTTCCTTGGATACTAGACAAAGAAGTGGGATAAGAGCAAAAGGGATCTGAATTGACTGAAGCACATTAAGCCATTTGTTCAATGTATCGAGGGCTGCTTCAGACGAATCGAAAACAAGAGCAACTATAATAGTAGGAATAATTGCACAACTCCTTGTGATCAAAGCTCTTACCCATTTTTTCAACTTCAGCTTCAAGAAGCCTCCCATGATAAACTGCCCTGCATAAGTGCCTGTAATAGTGCTACTTTGTCCAGCTGCTAACAACCCAATAGCCCAAAAATACAAAATGGGGAGTAACCCGCCTCCATATTTTTCTTCAAGATACTGGCCTGCAAAATGCTTTAGCAAAGACAGTGGTAACAAACAGGTTGATTATAAATTAAATTATAAGTGCAGCAGTCGACTCGATCGAGTAATAATTGAGAGCTTCTTGCACCTGGCCTTTCTTGTTACGATCGATTTCGCGTGATTGCACTAAAGCAGAGTGCAAGAATACATTGTGAGGCATAATAATACAGCCCACAACTCCCACAGCCTGCTTGATGGTTTTGGAGCTGAGTTTTGGAACCAAAACACATGTGAAAATATGAAACCATTTGAGCATCAATGAACTGCAATACTAAATGAAATTTATTGAGATATATGAAGCATGGAATTTGCTACAATGGAGCCGAGTTTGTCACCGTGAAGAAGCTCGGTGCCACTTGGTTTTGTTTCACCGAACATCCAAGCAAATGAGACGGCCATTGTTGCAATAAGGACAGCAAAAAATGCTTCCAGCTTCCTCACTCCATAGTTTTCAAGAAACAAGAAGATAAAACTGTACCAAGGCAAAGAAAACGAAGAACCAGGTGAGCATACAAAATAAACCGAAAACCTTGAAAATTCAGACATCATATATCATAAAGAAGCAACCTTTAATGCACACAAATACTTCTAACTACAATAATAATAACTCAAAATATCAACAAGAACACTAACCAATCACTAGCTGTAATAAGAACTCCAGCCCACAAAGGCAAAGCACCATTACTCAAAATCTTAATAGCAATAGCACTTTCAATGACTTCCTGTATATCAGCTCCGCCATCACCCACAAAACCCTCCTAGCCCAAGTCGGGTACTCTTCGCTACAAAGCTCAGCCAAGTGTTTCCCTGTCGCCACACCAAGCCTTGCAGCCAACAACTGAACCAACAACCCCATAGCCGTAGCCCACATCAACAGCCACAGTAAAGAGTAACAGGCTATAGCTCCGGTTTGGAGATCGCCTTCTAAATTCCCAGGGTCCAAAAACGCTATTGAGATTAAAAAACCGGCTCCGGCGAAAAGCCAAAGCTTTTTCCAGGAAAAAGGTGGGACGACACCCAGTGAAGCTTCATCGTCCGGTTCGTTGATTCCAACGATGTGGACCTTTTAACCGGAGTCGTAGGCTACATCCTCGTCCGAGTCTTGATCGGATAGTAACGGAACCTTATTTTCTTCCGGTTGCATGTTGGGGTGTAGGCAGCGTCTAGTGGATGGTGCTTTTGGCTTTTGGACTTGGCTTGAACAAAACTAAAAGGAAAAGGACAACTAACGTTCCTTCCCACCATTGTTCGTGGCCTTTTCTTTTTCGGCTTTAGTGCCTTGGCTTTTTTTTTTTTTTTACCATATACCATATAGAGAATGGAAGAGGGTATAAAACTACGATTCCATATATTTTTTATATTTTTTAATAGGAGAATAATAAATTAGAATTTTACTTTTAATTTTTAATATTTTAATTAAATTTAAATTTTTTCAAAAAAAGTTAAAAATTTAGAAAAAAATTGATTTATTATTCTAAAATAACGTGAAAGTTTTATGTTATTTTTGACAATTTGCCACCTACATAGATGCAATGGCTAGCAAATCAAGCATTTGCTCGCAATTTACTTTAGTTTAGTTTGAAAAGTTAAATTTAACTTCATTATTATTATCGAGTTAAATTATTTATAGAATTGAATTTAATATGCTGACCAATCATTTATAAATTTAATCAATTATTTTTTATTTTACTTTGTTGTTATTCAATATTATAAAATTAATTCCAACTTGATTTTAACCTCAAACAAAAATGATTGAATTTAAACTTCAGCATAAAAATTATCAAATTTCTTTAAAGTAGAAAGGTTCAATTTTAAATCCAATCTTACATTTGAGTTTTAATCTATTTATCATGAAATACGTCAAAATTATTCTATTAAATTCATTAATGTAATATCTTGAAATAAAAAATTTACTCACTTGTAATCATTTAAAAAATTTGTAATGAATTTAAATTTAACATAAGAATTAATAATATTAATAATTGAACCTATAATTTTAAATCTTAAAAATAGAGAAACTAAAATTTTAAAAATAAAAATATGAGGACTAAATCATAAATATACGAAGAATATAACAACTTTGAGCATATTTTAACAAATTTCTTTTATGTTAAATTCAACTCGATTTCATGTCATGACTGTGCTTACTCTATGAGCTTTTTCGATTTAAATATAATTTTTTTAAATCCACTAAATTTACAACCAATTGAGCTTTAGTTTTTATATTTGACTATGTTACCATTAAAATTAATTGACAGGCCAATAAAATAGTTACACGTGTTAATTTATAATTTAATCTTATATTTGTTCATAAAAAATATTAAAAATCATAAAAATTATAAAAAAAATTAGAGTAAACTATCAAAATAGTCACTTTTGTTTGCCTAAGGTTACATTTTAGTCACTTACGTTATCATGTTATAACATTTTAGTTACTAAGCCATTAACAGAGTAACAGTAAGCTAAGGTAGCAGGTTAAATCATCATTTTAAATGAAAATTTTAGGTGAAATTCTACAATTGATTCTTATATTTTCTCATTTTGAGCAATTTAGTTTTTTTTCTTTTATGTTCTTTTAACTTTTCTTTTTTTCTTTTTAATTTCTCATTCTCTTCTGCTTCTCCTTCTGTTTCCCTCATTTTTTTCATTTATTTTAACGTAGTTTTTCTATATTTTTCATTTGTTAAAACTAGTCCACAAGCTTACCTTACTCGAAAAAATTAAATTGTTAAAAAAAATAAAAATATAAGGACTAGTTTTAATAAATAGAAAATATAGAAAAACTACGTTAAAAGAAATGGAAAAGGGAGAAAAACAAAGGAAGAAGCAGAAGAGAATGGAAAAAAAAAGAAAGTTAAAAAAATAAAAGAAAAAAATTAAATTGCTCAAAACGAAAAAATATGGGGACCGATTGCATAAGTTAACCTAAAATTTTTATTTGAAATGATAATTTAACATGCCACGTCAGCTTACTGTTACATCGTTAACGAAAATTAACGGCTCAGTGACTAAAATGTTACAACGCAATAACATAAGTGACTAAAACATAACATTTCAAACATAAGTGACTAAATATAACCTAAAGTAAACAAAAGTGACTAAATATAACATGAGGTAAACAAAAGTGACTATTTTGATAGTTTACCTAAAAATTTATAAAAATTATAAAAAATTATAAAATTAATAAAGCATATTTAAAATATTGAAATATTATAAAAACTTATAAATAATAAAAAAGCTAATAAATTATAATATTATTAAAAATTAGAAAAATTAGAGATTATAAAAAAAAGTTATTTAAATCCTTAAAAGCATAATGAACACATGACATTAGACCAATATTTAGATAATGAGAATAGTCATCAAATTATTAGGATCATTTTCATGTTGAATAAAATATTCTCAATCCTATGCAAATAAAACAATAATTGCGGGACCCTTTCATTTTTTTCAATAAATTATTTTTGTAAATTTTTTATCTCTAATTTTCTAAGTATAGTCCAGTAGTTTGGATTTATTAAGTTGAAAATTGTATGCTAAGAATGATATAAGGTAGTTTGGATTTATTAAGTTGAAAATTGTATGCTAACTATTGTATTGTAACACCCCGAACCCGAGACCGTCACCGGAGTCGAATACGAGGTGCTGACAGACTTTTTTTTTTTTTTTTAAAAAAAATTTTCCTGACACTGCCCAGTCTGAGTACTAGTCGCTTCAAAATCATATCTTGAGTTTCACAACTCGAAAATTAGTTTTGTGATTTTTCCCTGAAACTAGACTCATGTCCCCACCTATGTATTTTTTTCTAGAATTTTTGGTCGGGCCAATTAGTACAGTTTATTAGTCAAAGTCTCCCATGTTACAGGGGTCGACTACACTGACCTTTTCCCATTACGACTGGGATATCTCTCTGCACAGAGCTTCAATACTAATGCCGTTTGTTTCTATGGAAACTAGACTCAGAGAGGAATCCATACATATATGGTATGACCCCTAATTATCTCTGGTCAATTTATAGTGAATTTCCAAAGGCGGAACAGTGAATCCAGAAACTGTTCTGGCCCTGTTCCACAAGAACCCGAATATCTCTTTCTGTACTGTTCCTATAATTGTTTCGTTACTTCCATATGAAAGTAGATTCATCAAGGTTCGATTACATAATTTATTCACTATTTAATTCCACTCCTACGAATTTATGTGATTTTTCAATTCTACACCACTGTTGCTGTCAAAATCTGTTTTCAAGATAAACTTTACCTATTTTGTGGTTACCATGGACCAACTAGGGTTTTGCCATACATAGGTCCACATGTGATCATATTTAGCCATTCCAATGGCTGATCATTAGCCCAACACTTCCATTTCAAACCATAGTCACATCGTGAAACCATATATATACATACATAAACACAAATGGTCTAATGCCATACTCCACTTTTACAAGCCATTTTCGCATGGCTTTACACACATACATCACAAAAGAACTTAAACAACAGGGGGTAGTCCTATACATGCCATATCCAGAGTTCAACTAAAAGAGTACCAAAAGAGCTTGATAGTGTAGATGACTTCGACTTCGCTGATCCCGAATCCGATAGCTAACGAACAAAATCTATAAAACAGAGAGCCAAAGCAACCGGGTAAGCATTTTAAGCTTAGTAAGTCTCAAGTAATGAAATCGGCTTTGACTACAGTATTACATTCACATAGCTAACTAAATCACTTTATTAACACACATTCTCATAATCATACTTACTTCACACTTCATCAACATAGATACACAAGGTATCAACCTTTCTAAAAGCCGAAAATTCGTTAGCCGATCGCACGAATACTATTTAAAACGAACCGACTTTTCCAATGCACATGCAAACATACCTTATCATTCGGGTTGGTCAAACATAATTATTAAATTAGTTACAGCACAAAACGCTCACATTCAAACCCAAGTTTCTTCGGTATTTAACCGAATACAGCCGCAAACACATTTGCCTTCGGGTCTTAACCCGGACATATCAACTCGCATAATTGCCTTCGGGTCTTAGCCCGGATATATCATCTCGCATAATTGCCTTCGGGTCACAGCCCGGTTATATCAACTCGCATAATTGCCTTCGGGTCTTAGCCCGGATATATCAACTCGCATAATTGCCTTCGGGTCTTAGCCCGGATATATCATCTCGCATAATTGCCTTCGGGTCTTAGCCCGGATATAATCCAATGCTCATGCACACATATATCAATAATCATAACACATCCATATCATTTCTTCGTTACTAAGGCTCAAACACAAAACATTTATTAAACCTTTCAATTTTCGGCTCAGTAGCCACACACAAAGAGCATGATTTCAATTGGCTTTATAAGATAGTCTCTAAGCACATTCGACAATCCGTCATAGTATGACTATTCATTTCAATATAATTCAAGTAGGGTCATTACTCGAAGACTTACCTCAAATGTCGTCGAACGACTTCAACGGCTATTCAATTACTTTTTCCTTCCCTTTATCGGATCTAGTTCCCCTTTGCTCTTGAGCTTAAGTTCAACAAAATTTAAAATAGTCATTAATCGACTATTCAAGTATTACTTTCAGAATAATATATATATATTGATCCGACTTTCACACACATATATTTTATTAAATAACTTATCAATTTAGCTATTCGATTTAATACATGTATACCATACAATTAAGTACAAATGATGTTATTAACTAGATATTAAACATCATACATATGCTCTACTCATGTTCCAACGAACATAATTCTAGCTTAATACCATGCATAATCGAATTTATTTAACATCATTTAGTTTCATATAAATACACATATCGTCCCAAATCGACACAAGAGTCAAATTCATCACTCAAACATTCACACCAATTTATTTTAATATTTTGGCCGAAACCCTCAATTGGCTATCATAGCCTTAATAATTCAATATAAATATGTATACATATATATACAATCTAAATCCCTCACTTAACACATAATCTACTAACTTGGAAATTTTTTTCTAACAAATTTTAACTTACACTAAAGCCGAGTGTTACTCAAGCTTTAAGCTTATGTTCTTTCATTATTAAGCAAGTGTTATAACACAAGGATTCATGGCCGAAACCTATGCATAACATTATTCAAGATTTAAACTCTTAAATTCATTTACAAAGCCGAACCTTTTGATTTATATATATAAAATAATCTCTAATTATTTTATTCAAGCACCCAATGGCATTTTCTTTAATTTAACCCTAAGATAAACAAAAGATTTATTCATGCAACTTAATAAGTTCAAGTTCATCTCTTTCACATATAAATACCAACAATTAAGTATTTACTAGTTCAAACTCCATTAAACCGTTAGAACATCAATCTATCCCTTACCATATCTCCCAAAAAAACGAATGCACAAATATATATAAATGAAAAATAATGTTAAATGTCATTAACAAATAAAGCCATACACACACAACTTATAAGTAAATTCCATCCTTGCAAAGCCTATAGTTCACTCGGCCACTCAACCCACAACCTATCGAAACTTCAATTCAAACTCATTAGCCGAATATACATATACTTATAATAAGCACATATGACATCTTCTTCAAGACACATTCGGCTATGGCATAATTTCCTTATAAAACCCAATTAATCAATCCACCATCACATGTATCATTACAAAGCTTCACACTTAGCATGCTAATGACATCAAAACAATCCACCTTAACCGAAACTTAACTCATACAAAACCTATCTTCAAACCATAAAATAGGTAGAAGTTAAACTAATCATCCAAATGGTGCATAAGTTTTCCAAGAATGACATTGAACTTACCTTACTTTAGGTATCCACCTTAGCCGAATTTTCTTCCCCAAAGACTTTTCTTCCTCTTCTTTCTCTAGTTACGGCAATGGAGGAGAAAACATAGGCTAACTTTGGTTTCTCCTCCCACTAACTTGTATTTTATTAACCTCATTCATTATTTCATTTTGTAACATAAACTATTAGCATAAAATAGTTATAATATTCTTTAATCCATAACATGGCCGGCCACTATCTAAAATTTGGCTAATTTGACATGCAAGTACATTTTTTTTGACATCATGCACTATTAGATCACTTTTACCTTTGTCTAGCACATTTCTAAATTTTCTCATATAAGTCCTATTTAATAAAATTCACTTACAATTAACAAAATTCAAACATGAAATTTTCACACATGCATATATACATATAATAAGCATCAAATATGACGGTTAATTATTTTTACGACTCGGTTTTTGTGGTCCCGAAACCACTTTCCGACTAGGGTCAACTTTGGGCCGTCACATGTATGATATAAGGTATTTTTGGTACAGTTAGAAACTATCAACTAAAATTTCGTTATCCAATAATTGCAAATATTAGTATATTAATATAAAATATTCTGACCAAGATTTTTAGAATTAGATCGATAATCGAACCAATCAGGCTATTAATTCTACTAGTTCAATTGATCCATATAGTTTAATTAAATAAATCATTAAAAAATTTTAAAAATAAAAAAGTATTTAAAAAAGCCCAGTTACTTAAAAATTTGGTAAAAATGTTTTTGACAATTTTTGAAAATAAGTATGATTTTAAATGCTTAGTTGTTTTCATAGTCCAATTAGTAAGATATGATACTTTGTATCCGGATTCTTCGATCGGGTGAGGTATAAGGTGTTATAATAATAGTAATTTATTTACTTAGAATAAATTTTAATTTTTGGAAATTACGATATTTATTGATTTTTTATTGAGAGAATTACTTTCATATTGAAAGTAAGTTTCATATTCTGTGTTTGATTTTTTCATATTCTATGTTTGGTTCGTATTACTTGAGCCCACACTCGACGGATTTTGTAGTACAAGAATAGTAGAGAATGTCATCAGTTGAAAGTCAGGATCGACTTGAATCCATCTTGCACAAAACACAATTATTTTTTAATAAAAGTTTATTACTATAAAAATCACAAATCAAGTCGATTTTGAAAATTTTTAAACTTTCACTATAAATATAAATTGTTTTTTTAACCAGATTTTTTCAACAATTCTTGAATTTCCAAATAGCTTGTAGACATCTGAGACTCCTACGATGCGAAGGACTCATGGCTAATGTTTCCTGTGAGATATTGGTGCAATTGAAGGCTTTTCCCATAATTTGCTAGCAATTATAAGGGCTTACGAACTCTTCGGATTGCTTTCTTGAACTTGCAAGAAGGGAATTGTAAAACTTTCATCTCACACCTTGATGCTCAAGTTAAACATATTGAAGAAAGAAAAGAGATAAACCATATGATTTGGGGACTTACGAGATGGTTATAAATGGTGAAGGTGCTTGCCATTTATAAGTTGATTGGTGACAACTAGAGAGCCAAATGTTACGCTCTTATTAAGGGCTTAATAGGTGGTAGGTGTCAATTTCGTGTTGGAAGCTTAGGGTGCACGAGATTCTTTGTTGAGCATTGAAATAGGGGATTTCTCTCCAACATTCCAGCGTGGGCCTTCTTAACTTTGTGGTCTTCTTCTTTGGGCCACCTTATGTGATGTTGATAATGTAGTCTCAAATATGGGGACTCAAAGATCTGGAGTCTGAGTTGTACAACTACCAATTATTTGGTATGGATTATGATTTGGTCATATATTCTTAAATTGTGTTTATAAAATTAAAAAATTTAAAAAAAAAATAGGATCCAAATAATTATCTTTTGCTTGTTATCCGTTCAGTCTTCAAATAATCAAATGTTATGTATTCGATAATTTGAAATCGTAAGATTAAAATTTCAAATTAAAATATAAAATTAGATGCAAACATAATCTGAACTTGTTAGGTACTTCTGTTCCACTCGACTCAAGTTTGTTTAAAATCTATGTTGGATAAGGTAAAAGTACAAAGCAAGCAAATCTATGAGTATACTCTGTAAATCAAAATGCTTATCAAAAGCTTGTGAGTGCCTGAATTGTTGAGACTTTGCTTCATTCAAGCATGTCCTCAGCCCTGCTTTTCACTTCTCCTCCACCGCCAGCACTCTCCATAAACCGTAGCACTCTCTCATTCGCCGCCGTCACCAACTTTCCACCATCACCAGACAAGCTAGCTCTTCTTTTAGATAAATCCAGCTCCATCCATCACTTGCTCCAAATCCACGCAGCTCTTCTCCGCCACGGCCTTCATCAACACCCCATCCTAAATTTCAAGCTTCAACGCTCTTACTCTTCTCGAGGCCGTCTCGACTATTCACTTGCTCTCTTCAATCGAACTCTCAACCCCAACATCTTTTTCTACACTTCTATCATTAACGCCCACGCCCTCCATGGTCTCTCCCAAGAAGCTTTATTTATCTATACGCAAATGTTATTTGAAGGTGTGCAGCCTAACGAGTTCACTTTCTCTTCCATATTGAAATCTTGTTCTCTTGAACATGGAAAAGTGCTTCATTCTCAAGTTATCAAACTTGGGTTTGATTCAGATTTGTATGTAAAGACAGGTCTAGTCGATGTTTACGCGAGAGGGGGTGACGTTGGGTCCGCCCGTCTCGTGTTCGAGAGAATGCCCGAGAAGAGTTTAGTTTCTTTGACCACGATGCTAACTTGTTACGCGAAACACGGGGAGCTTAAGGAGGCAAGGTTGCTGTTTGATGGAATGGTGAAGAAGGATGTGGTATGTTGGAATGTGATGATCGATGGGTATACTCAACATGGAATGCCTAAGGAAGCTTTGGTGCTTTTCAGGCAAATGTTGGCAGCGAAATCTAGGCCTAATGAAATCACTATACTGACTGTTTTATCAGCTTGTGGTCAGCTTGGAGCTTTAGAGTCAGGCAGATGGCTTCATTCCTATATGCAAAATAATGATATTCAAGTGAGTGTTCGTGTTGCTACTGCTTTGATTGACATGTATAGCAAATGTGGGAGCCTGGAGGATGCGAGATTAGTGTTCGATAGGATTCATTATAAGGATGTTGTTGCATGGAATTCGATGATTATAGGGTATGCCTTGCACGGGTTCAGCCAAGATGCATTGGAGTTGTTTCATGAAATGTGCAGGATTGGTTTGCGCCCTACTGATATTACTTTCATTGGTGTTTTGGGTGCATGTAGTCACGCTGGTTTGGTCAAAGAGGGATGGAGTTTTTTCAATGCAATGAGAGAGGAGTATGAGATCGAACCCAAGATCGAACATTATGGATGCATGGTAAACCTTCTTGGTCGTGCTGGTCGATTAGAAGAGGCATATGAGCTTGTGAAGAACATGAAGGTAGAGCCCGATCCCATCTTGTGGGGAGCTTTGCTTGGGGCATGTAGGTTACATGGTAATCTTGAATTGGGAGAGAAAATAGCAGAGTATCTTGTCAGCCACAATCTTGCTAATTCAGGGACTTATATTCTTCTTTCCAACATGTATGCTGCGAAAGGCGATTGGGAAGAGGTGGCGAGGATAAGGACCTTGATGAAAGACAGTGGGGTGCAGAAGGAGCCTGGTTGTAGCTCAATTGAAGTCCGCAATAGGGTTCATGAGTTCCTTGCTGGGGATTTGAAACATCCAAAAACCAAAGAAATATATGAGATGTTAGAGGAAATAAATGGTTGGCTCAAAGCTCATGGTTACACCCCACAAACAGAGATTGTACTACATGACATAGGGGATGAACAAAAAGAGCAGTCACTTGAAGTTCACAGTGAGAAGCTGGCGCTTGCATATGGTCTTATCAGCACTCAACCGGGGACCCCTATCAAGATTGTAAAAAACCTCCGGGTGTGTTCGGATTGCCATGCTGTGACCAAGTTGATTTCTAAGATCACCGGCCGTAAAATTGTAATGAGGGATCGGAATAGGTTCCACCATTTTGTGAATGGTTCATGTTCTTGCGGGGACTACTGGTGATCAATAAAAAAGTTAGACCAACATTCTAGTTTTGTTGAAATACAGAAGCTAGAATTGAATTAGACGCTAAGACGAACTTGCCGTAGAATGGGATTAGACCACCTTATTTTATGCTTCTTCTTGAGGTCATTGATTCAGTGTTTTAAATGCGAAAGGGTGGGCGAGAAGGAAATTTACATGACTGAACCATCGAGGATGAATCCAACGAGTATATTAATTTTTATTTTTAAAGATTTTAATATGTGTATAACCATTTTTAATATTGTAATAGCTCAATTTTGTCCAGCTCAATAAAGATAAATAAACCCAAACAAAGACAAAACAAAAATAAAATAAATACAGCCCAATTTACCTTAACCCAAATTACAAACTGAAACTCAATGTTACACAAGCCCAAACCCACAACCTAAATTTTTTTTCAAAAAAAAAAAAAAATCTAGATCCCCTATGCGCCGCTGCTCTTGGCCACGTCAGTTGATGCGTTGCCTGAGGACTGCCTCCCCTGCCATCGTTTCACCGAAATGGCAAGGGTGTGATTCCCATTTGTTGGAATGCTGGTGCCCCCAAGGCGCAGCTGAAAAATAAAATTCCGGCAATCCTAACCATGGATCCATGTGTGAAGAACAAATCAAGAAAAAAAATTATAATAATGGTTTCGAAATTATCAAAACTTCAATCTGAGTAGATAGCGACGCCTCGGCAACAAGAATTCAGAACTACTATCGAACCAAGTCGCAACTTTTTCATATGCCGACCTCTATGTAATCTACCCAATTGACAATGAACGGAAGAAGTCCCCAAAACTGTTTTGGAGATTTCTTTGCTTGATGGCCGCTAGACCACTCAAGCTAGGTTTTCGGGTTTTATTTATATATAACTCCCCTTTTTAATTGGTATATTTATAACGAATCCTAAGTCAAAAAAATTTAAAATAAATAAATATAATAATGTTTTAACCAAAAATTATAATTACATTAATTATAACAAAGATTTCGGTAAACTATATTTATTTAAATTTATATACGAACCAAATTCATATATTAATAGAATTATGTTCTCATTATGTATACAACATCCTTGTACATATAATATGTTCGATATTTGATTGCCCAATTAAATTAATTCTATAATTAATTTAATTCATGTGACAACCAAACACAATACCAACTATGTTTTATTCCGATCATCTCAATCATATGGTGTGACCCAGTAGGCCCTTATAACGTTAGCAGTAATACTAGAACAATTCTAATGTTACATACAATGAGTGGCATCTAGTAATGCATCATTGCTACCTAAGTTACAGGAAGTCATGATTCGACATAACCTTTTGTGATTTACCTTTCATGCATTAATCCTTAAGTCCTTTATCTTTGGAATGAACACAAGTCATGGAATAATCACACTTGCATAGTCCATCTCATGTTTCTTGATATCTTGAGTAGACTATGATATACAAATAAGTATGACATCTCATATAAACTTATTTGAGCATGGCCATGCATTTCTAGTTTCACTCAATCAAGTGGCCTAAGATATTACTCCCATTATGTAGGAGGGACTTATTCTATATTGATCAACCATATCCCTCTACATAGATTGTGGTATATCCAACATCAGCCTTTATAGAACAATCAGTTACGGTGTACATTTGACTGTATCAAAATATACAACTCACGATGTTGGGATAATGATGATCTCAAGTCTGAGGATCAGATACATATTAATCACTATGAGTAATGTTGTGACAATTACATAATAATCCAAGAAACATACTCATAGTGGGTCAGTCCAATATGTTGTTCTCTAACACACATATTCATGCATTGATTTTGACACTCCATATCAATGACAACTCTTTATCATCAATCAACTACATGTTAGACTTAATGCATTATTGTTGTCCTAGTCAACAATAATACTTGACTAAGGATCTTTTAAGAACAATCATATTATTCTCAGGACATTATTATAAAACAATTTATTTATACACACAGAAAAGAAACTGAAATAATAATGGAAACGCATTATATTAATAAACATGGTAAATCAAGTATGTTATTACAACCATCTCATGATTAATCTTTGGGCATACTCTTACACCATCATCGTTGACTAACATCTCGACCTGCAAAGAAGAAAGAAAAAAAAAATAGAAGCAGAAGCAGAAAAGCAAAAGAAAATACAAATATTTGTAATCAATCGGCTATAAAAGCCGAATAAACAGATTGTAATAAGAGAAGGAGAAGAGCAAAAAGATATAAAAACTTCCTGTTCTTAAAAAAGGTTTTTTTATATCGTATACATATAAAAAATAATAAATAAAATACGAAACATTTTTTCACCTTTGTCACCGTTGTCGATGTCCCCTCTGGCTTGAAAAGCTGTCGAATCCTTGGGGATTCACCGAAAGACTGCGTCGGAGGAGGACCGCGAACCAAAAGGTCCCTTTTGCGTTTTTGGATTTTGACCGGATTTTAAGGATTTCGGCCTTAGATTTGGGTTCCCCGTAAAATGGAGATAAAAAAGCCTTTCTTTTTACAACTTCAGCCACCGGAGGTGACAACTGCCGTCGCTGATGACCGATGGCCACAGCGGAGCACCGACGGCCCTGTGGCCGGACACAGGAAGAGCTTCAAAGAAAAAAGAGAAAGGAAATTTTTGTCTTGAAAACTGTTTAAAAATAATTTTTTTAATATTTTTTACGTAAATAGGGTTGCCTAAACAACGTCGTTTCATCGTGGCCCTAAACGCCCCAAAACGATGTCATTTTGAGGCCGACCTGAATTTCCTTAGGATCTGCGTGTTTTTAAAGGGAAGGGTATAATTGCTGCTTTGCCCCTTCCGCTTCATTGCTATTTTTCAATTTCGTCCCACAGCTTATTATTTTTACTTCTATTTTGGCCCTTTTATTTTACTCTTTTGCTATTTGGTCCTCTTAACCCATTGATGATCCTTCTGGGAATGACACATGTAAATAGCGTTGGGATAATTCCCCCTGAATCCCTGTATTTTCCATTTTCTTTTAATTTAATCCTTTATGTTCTATTTTCTTGTAATTTAGACTTTAAATTTTATTATGTTCTCAATTTAATCCATCGCTTCCCTTTTCTTTGTTTATTTCACAATTCATGTTTTAAGTTTTGTTTAAGTTTCAATTTGATCCCTCATTTATTTAATTTTGCCTCTTCATTTACTATATCTTTTATTTTAACATTTAAAATTTATGTTATTTATATTCCCTTTTTTATGTACTTTTTTATTTTATCATTATTATTATTATTATGATAATGGTCGTGACATGATTATCGCTATTATTACTATAAATTGATGTATTATTATTATAGTTGCATTATTATTATTCACTAGCATGGCATTTTTATTTTACCTTTTTATTTGTTTTTCTCTTTATTTACTTATTTATTATTCTAATATCATTTTATTTTACCTTCACTATTTTGCTTTATTTTGTTAATTACCATGCCATCATGTTAAAATATATTTATTCATTTTTTTACACTATGCCTAAATAAATTAATTGTCTATCATTTTAAAAGTTACCTTCGTCTTATCTAACGTATAGAAAATACTTAAAACCGATGCTATGTTCATTATTTTTGGAATTCGAGGAGTTATGCTCCTAACTTACAGAGCATCACATCTTCCTAAAATCGAAGTAATCGAATATCCTATTTAAAATAACGAAAAGCAAGATTTAGGAACCGATCAAATGGCGATTATTCTGGTTTTTGAGAATTCGAGGCATCGTTTCCTAACTCACGGGGCATGGTCTTTCTTCTCGATTAACTCACGATAAGGCCTTTTCCATTAAATTTAATTTAGTTAAGTAATATCTTAATCAAATAACATTATGCAAAGAGGGATCGTGTTTTAAATTCTTTTCAAATTTTCAGTTTTCGACATTAAGATATCAAGTAATCTATTAGGTACTAATTTTGGGCGTTATGAGGGTACTAATCCTTCCTCATATGTAACCAACTCCCGAACCTATATCCTGGATTTTGTAAGACCGAAAATAATTTTATTAAATCTAACATTTTATTAAAATAATAAAGTTTTGAGCTAATCCAATCACACCTAATTAAAAAGGATTGGTGGCGACTCTATTTTCATTTTTAAAATAAAAGTCAATTTAAAAAAAAAAGGTTTCGATAGCTTGGCGACTCTATTGGGGATAAATAAGTGAGTCAAGCCACGAGTTAATTTTTGGTCTTTTTGTCAAAAATTGATAAGTCGGTTTAAATTGACGATCCTCTCATTGTATTTCATTCTTTATATTTTATTTTGGTGGTAAATAATGTCTTTATTATCTTGGGTTACATAATGATTTAATATGTTTGCTTTATTGGTTCGAGTTTCTCTTAGTATATTTTCGCACATTACATGGCATAATTGTTCCATTTTGCCCTTCTTAGGTGGGAGTGAGAAGCTATTCATTCTTGAGGTCTTCACCTCCATATAAGATAGTGGATCGCTTTCGGGATACATCCGTACCTATGTCTTTGTGAGGTCTTCACCTCCGTATAGCCATAGGAAAATGTATTCCTCTGAACTGAACTTGGTCCGTATGAGCCTATAATAGGTGAAGATTGAGAAATTTGCTCGTTCAGGTACTTTAGAACCGAACCGCATGTAATGAGTCCTAAAGAACCCACTTTGGGTAGGACCATATCAAACCTTCAGTGGTCACCCGAATATATGTTCTATTTACTATTTCTTGTTTTGTATTCTAGCTTTGTATGAAATGTACTGACTTCTTTCGTTTTGGCTATGATTGCATTGCATTTTCATCATAGAAAAGGGTGTTGATTTGCGTTCAGTTGCTAAATAGAAGGCTTGTCATGGAAAAAAGTTTTCTTGATAAAGTGGAAGACAATGCGGCCATATGAATATGGTCCAAGAAAATACAACAAGAGAAGGGTGACAGTCTGACGGATAGGTACATGCCGGAATTATGGGATTTCACCCGCATTAGTGTGACTCAGAATAATCTTCAAAAGTTGAAAGAAATATGGGACCAATAGGATGACGAAATCAAGCAGTTATTCTACCGTGGATATAGTGATTTACCTTATTTACTCGATGTCAAAGTGGATAAGCACTTATTCTGAGCTCTTGCCCAGTATTGAAATCCCGCCTATAGCTACTTCACTTTTGGGAAGGTAGACTTGGTGCCCACCGTAGAAGAGTACACAACTCTGTTACGTTGTAACATCCCGAATTAGAGCCAAGTCAGAACAGTGGTTTCGGGACCACAAATTTAACACAGTAAAATTTGTTTTTATTATATTTTTATGGTCTAAAATTTCACGGGATGATTTCATTAAAATTTCGTTCGAAAATTTTTACGTTTGGGCATTCAATTTGGTCAAAAGGACTAAATTGTAAAAAGTGAAAAAGTTGAGTTTTACATGTTAGAGGTGTCTAATTATTATGAAATTTTAAATTGGAGGCCCTTAAATGGTAATTAGACCATTTTATAATTTTTTGGACAAAAATGGACATGAAATGGGTGAAATAGAATATTTTTAAGTTAGGGGCATTTTGGTAATCTAGTAATTAAAATGAATTTAAAACAAAATTAAAAGCCAATTTTTGTCCATCTTCTACCCCATGGCTGAAACTTGCATGGAGAAGACATATCTAGGTTTTTTCAAGTTTCCAAGCTTGATTATAAGTCCGTTCTAGACCAGTTTTTTATGATTTTTACGTTTTTGAAATCCTTGTAACAAGATCTACTCATTTCTACCCATATTTTGAGCTAGGGTTTGTGTTTAAAAATTTAAACATAGATGACATGCATGTGTTTTGATGTCTAATGGTATAAAATGAATGCTCGGTGTGTAATAAACGACTTTTACTAAGTGATTTTTGGTGAAATTGTCAAAAAGTACTGTTTTGCAAAAGTTGTAAAATTTGTCATAAAAGTGTGATTTAGTGGAAATTCGGGGCTGCTATAGTTATGAAAAATGATTCGAATAGGCTTAAAATGCAAGGAAATTGGATAAAAATCATATTACGAGCCTTGGGTTAAAAGTGAAAATATGTGAAAGTTTAGGGGTCAAAATATAAATTTGTAAAAATATAATTTTTGGACCCATATGAATAATGTGACTAATTATTAAGCTAAATGTGATATTATAGATCAAGGAAAATGAGATTCGGGCATAGATTGGGAATGAATGAGATTGTGGACTAAATCGGAATAAATAGCCGTGCTCACATTCGAGGTAAGTTTGTATGTAAATAATAAATCGATTCTTTTTATGTTATTATATTTTGTTATTATATGAGATGTGGCTGCCTATAGAATGATCATTTGATGTAAATTACGAATTGAAATAGACTATGAATGAGTTTGTTAAATGTTGAAAAGTGAGGAATTTCCTAGTTGAACCTTCGGAATAGAAATGATACAAATGATCTATTGTGAGAACACATGTGTAGTACTATGTGCAGGCTACTATGTGTTTAAGATGGTTTTAGGCCACGTGTGTAGTACTAAGTGCAGACTACTACGTGTACTAGATAATTAGGTCGAATGTGTAGTACTAAGTGCAGGCTACTATGCGTACCCGACAACTTCAATCACGTGTGTAGTACTAAGTGCAGGCTACAACGTGGACCAGATTTTTGGTCGCATGTGTAGTACTAAGTGCAAGCTACTATGAGTACTAGATAGCTTCGGTTACAAGGGTGGTAATATGTGCAGGCAACCATGTATCAGTTATTATTCCGATGAGTTCAACGGGAAATCGACTAAGTGAAAATACATGTGAACATGACCATGTGATGAATAAATAAAGGTATATGTTTGTGGAAATTTATGAGCAATTTGCTCGATTTTTGAGCTAACTTTCGGTAAGATGGAATGAAGTAAGTGAAATTATGTAAGAGTGAAATTTGTAATAAAATAGTTTTGGACAGCAGCAGTTGTGTAACTTTGAAAAATCACAAAAAATCATGGAAATCAAATTTAGGTTGAATAAGATATGAAATTAAATCTTTTTGAGTCTATTTTCATATAAAGGAAACGATGTAAGCAAAAGAATTTCATATTATGAGATATTTGAATTTTTATGAGACAGGGTCAGAATGATTTTGGAATCCCCTGTTTTGACTTGGAAATATCATTAAAAATTTTACAAAAATAATTATGAGTTATAATTTATATGATTAAAATCCTTAATAAGTCTATTTTCAAGATAAATAGACAAGAACATTAATAGAAACCCGTACTATGAGATAATAGATTTTTAGTAAAGAAAGGTTGAAGTTGTCAAGTAGCAGAATAGGTTTAACTTTAAAGAATAAACTGTACTTATTGGCTAAACTAAAAATTCTGGAAATTTTTTGGTGAAAATATATATGAGTCTAGTTTCAAGTAAAATTTACGAATCTTAAGTTTGAGTTTCGTAGCTCTAGATATAAATAATTTAGTAACTATGACTTGAGAAAACAACATGACTAGAAAATAAGTAAAAGTGTAATTATGATTATATTTCCATGGAATCATGTTGATAATTTGCTTATTATTTTCATATGGACTTACTAAGCTTTAAGCTTACTCCCTCCTTTCCATTTCTTTTAGTGTTGTCAGGTCAGCTCGGGGTTGGAGATCATTGGAGGCAGCATCACACTATCAAGCCAATACCTTTGGAATATTGTTACATATGTTAGAATTATCAAGTGAGTGACATGTATAGGGGCCTAGTTCTATGACATGTGTTATTATGATTTGGCCAAATGTATTGGCCTATTTTGTGCTACTATATATGGTCATGAGATGTGGCTCATATTGATTATGGCTTGTAAGTATAGTTAATCAATTTATGATTTATTGTTTATGATGTGAAGATATGATTATGTTTGTTTGTCATGCATGGTTGGCAATATGTCATGTGTGTTGAATGCATGTTTTATGACCATGAATTAAATGTGTAATATGGAGATAAATAATAATGCTTTGAACATGGAAGTTTGATGATAAGTTGAAATAAATTGGCACAAAGATAACTATGGTATGGCTAGTCTTAGCTTAATGTGGGAATGTGTAACACATACATGTTGATAGGTAAATGATATATTTGTATCATAATTGAGGATTTTGAATGCCACTGGATCCATGTAAATGTGTGTGCATGTAAGGGTAACAAAAAGGCTTGGAAAATAGCCTAAGATTTAACTACACAGGATGAGACACAGTCGTGTGTCTCAACCATGTGAGGGACACGGCCTGGTGACACGGGCGTGCGGCCTGACCGTGTGGTTCAATTTATTTACTGACGTCATAAATAGAGAGTTACACGGCTTGAAGACATGGGCGTGTTGATGGCACACAGGTGTATGACCTTGTTTCATAAGAAAAATTTCTAACTTTTTCCTAGAGCTTTCCAAAGTTCTCGGTTTAGTCCCAAACCCTTTTAAAGTATGTTTTGGGCTTTGTAACTCAAATAAGGGACCATGTGTATGTGATTGAATTTTTTAAAATATGAATGAAATTTTATGGCCTGCTTTGCATGATTGTTTGTGTTTAAGTCCGTTAATGCCTCATATCCTGTCCCGACGTTAGACATTGGTAAGGGGTGTTACATCTGTTGCCCGAGGATCCAAGTTGACAAAGCTTATTCTAGAGCTGCCAACGTCCTAACTTTCTTAAAGAAACTAATGAACATAACTGGGATGAGCGAGCAATGGGTCACGGCCTAGATCAAACAAAAAGAGGATAATAAATGCATCTCTTGGAAAAGTCTGCGAGATTTGATCTTGGTACATCTAGATGCGAGGAAAAGAGTCGTTGTTTTTGCCTTGAGTGTTTATGGGTTAGTTATCTTCCCCAAAACACTAAGGCACGTTGATGATGCAGTTTCAGATCTATTTGACCGGCTTGACAAAAAGGTCATATCCGTCCCGACAATTTTGGCTGAAACTTTCAAATCTTTAAGTGCATACCGAAAAACTGGTGAAGGAAGATTTATCGGGTGTGCATAAATCTTGTTAGCTTGATTCCATAACTACTTTTGGAAGGTAGAAAAAGTCTCTTATCGAGTGTTTTTTGAGGACTACTCTCTATTGAAAGAATTCGTAGCTATCCCAAGACGAGACAACATTTTTGAAAAAAAGTGGATGACAATTCTCCAGAGTCTTCATGATGAAGACATTGAATGGAGGGTCTCTTGGATGATCCCTGATGAAATTTTGTACAGATGTGGAGACTTTGACTGGGTCCTTTTACTCGGGATATGAGGAGTTGACAGATATACCCTTCTACTTTTATTGTGATAGTATAGGTTGAGGCAGTTTATACTAGCAACGCAAGGGTTGGGTCAATGTGAGTTTGCATACAAAGCTGACAAGTACACAAAGAAGGTTCATGAAATTTCGAACATGAGGAACCAAACTCACAAAATGAATAGATTTTTCGCAAATCTCATCACGACCCCAGAATATGATTGGTGGTAGGGTAAAAGAATCAATGACAATGTCCCTTCACAAGCCAAGAAAGTACCTAGCCGATAGAAGAACACTTGCAAGTGATCCCGTCTAAATTAGAGATTGTAAAGCAAGACTTCAAAAAGAAGAGTTCGGAGCTAAGGAAAAGGATAGAAAAGTTGGAAGAGGAAAAGGTTTAGCTATGATTAGACGTCGACGTCTAGAAGTTAGAAGATGAAAAAATGAGAAAAAGGAAAGAACAAGGCTGAGGAAGACTTAGGCAGTCTAAAAATAGATTATAAGAAGCTGCATTTGTCGATAAGGACTGTTGGGTTGGGTAAAACATCAGAATAGTGGTAGTAAGAAATCTAAGAAGAAAATATTCAAGTTGATCAGTGGGAAAAGAAATTTCAAGAGGCTCAAGCTCGAGAAGATGCTCTAAAAAGGGATTTGTTAGAAAGCCAAAATGAAAACGTTGGATTGAGAGCCCAGGTAGCGGAATTAGAAAGGTCACTGCATCAACATCATAGTCGCAACTCTGTGATCGAGTTGAAAGCAAGCCTGACTAAATTGAAGAGTTGAAGGGAAAAATAGAAGAATAGATTGAAGGGTTGAAGGGAAAAATAGAAGGGCTCGAGACCACACTGCAAAATTGTGAACTTCGAATTGAGCTTCTTGAAACGAACAATGAACATTGGAAAGAGCAATTTTAACACTCTCAAGGTTAGATCGGGGATAAAGATCAGATCATAGGCGAAGCTTTAACTCAAGTACGAGAAGTAGCTGACCATTTGCAAACCCTAGCAGTTCAAGCTGACATGTTATGCTTGAGATATGAATCAAAAACAAGTCAAGGCCGAGAATTAGCTTGGCTTCTTAGGAAAGTCAAGGCTTTAAGTATTAGGGAAAGACTGTATATGTAAAATATATCCGTTTTATGTAAAGAAATTTGTTTTCTAATAAAGTTGTTCTAATAGAATTAAATCAGAATCAATGCCTCTTTTTGCATTCATTTTTCATTCATTAGCATTACATTTCATCGTATACATTAAATTTCATAAATAAACCCTAATTAATCAAAATTATGACAGTTACCCTGGAAACCAACAAGAATCTGCCAACCGAATATCGTTATAGTTCCCGTGGTAAAACCAAAGCCATGGATCAAAGGTTAGAGACACTAGAACAAATTCAAAAAGACATGCAAGATCAATTGCAAGCGCAGCTGCATGACCAATTAGCTAAAGTATATGTAACGCCCCAAAATTTTAAGAGTTTAATTGTGAGATTTTGTAGTAATTAATTTTTGTATCTCTAGTTCTGTGTTCTGCTTCTATGTTTAAGGTCTGGAGTTCAAGTGCCATCATTAAAAGTTTTATTTTTTTAGATTAATCTGTATCCATGTGGTATATGGGTAAAGGTAGTTCTATAAGAACTTATGACAAGAATAAGCCTACTGGTTCACTAGTTAAGCATCTATCTGGTCCCGAATTCGAACCCTATCATATGCGTTAAGAGAAATTCTTTTTCTAGTTGTTAAAGGTACGCTGGTGGTTAAGACAAAATTTATTAGAATTTAGTTAACATCTATATTTTTTTTCTTCTTTTTATTTTTTATATATGTTTATTGTCCTTTTCTTTCTTTGGTTTACTTCTTTGAATTCTTCTCGTCGAGTGTGTTCTACACGTGATCATCGGGAATTAGTGAATTCTTTACATTACTGAAAGACTTCTGTGTAAGTTCTGTTGAAATCTTTTGACTTCTACGAGTTTTTGGATAGATTTTGTTACGATGTTAAATTGAGAATTGTTGAATTGCTTTACTTAAACTCTCTGTTAACTAGTCATTTTTTCCCTTAGGCGTGAGTGTAACAATCTGGTTTTGACCTTAGTCAGAAAAGTGGTTTTGGGACCACAAATCCAGGTTAGAAAAATATTTTTAATATTAATTTCTGTGTCTATGATATGTAAATTGATTTGTGTAAAAGTTTCGTGCGAAAATTTAACTGTTTGTGTACTTAATTTGCAAAAAGGACCTAATCGCATAAAATGTAAAAGCTGTGTGCTAGATGTTTAAGTGCTTATTTAAGTTGGCTTTCTAAAGTAAAGGTCCTTATGTGGTTATTTGACCATTGGAGATTTGAATGGACAAAAAAGGGCATGTGTTAGGTGAATTTTTAATGGTTGAATGAAAGGGCAAATGGTCATTTAGATTTTATGTTAATAATAATAAAACAAATGCATGTAAATGGATCATTTTATGTCCATTCTTAACCGAAAATACAAAGAAAATAAAAGAAAAAGAACACCTAGGATTCGGCCATTGTATTCCTTGATTGAGGTATGTTTTTGCTTCGATTTTTGATAATTTCTACGTTTTTGTGATCGTTGCTAAGTGTACTATAAAGGCCATGCCTCAATTTCTGATTTTGTGATGATTTAAAAATGTGTCATGGATGAATTCATGAGTTTTGCGTTGTTAAATGGTGAAATATGAAAGCTTGATGTTGAGTTTACATGTTTTGTCTTTGGATTTTAGTTGGATTTGAGCAAATTTGGGCTAATTTGTGAAAATGTTATTTTGAGGGACTAAAATGTGAAATAAATGAAATGTGTGGACTAGTATGAGTACTAGTAGAATTCGACCAAGCATAAGTATATACAAATTATGTGTATTTTGTGATTTTGTGAAATAGGGACTAAAGTGTCAAAATGTGAAAATGCAAGGGCTATTTTGCAAATTGCCCTAAATATGTGTTTATAGATTGAATTGAATTAATTGGTGAATAAAAGGGTTAATTTTGAAAACCTATAGATCAAGAAAAGAGGAATTCGGACTTAGATTGAGGAAAGTCGAAGGTTATCAAGTAGATAGTCCGAGTCGACAAATTCCGAGTACGAGGTAAGTTCGTACTTAAAATATGATGTTAAGTAAGTTTTGATGTCTTTATTATGCATAGGTTGTATATAATTGAATTGGATAATATGGTGATGAAACGGAAGTTTTGGCACTAAGTGTGCTATTTAGACTAGCTTTGGCACTAAGTGTGCGATTTAACTAGCTTCGGCTACTTGAGGCACTTAGTGTGCGATACCAACTTAGTCTCGATTATTTGAGATGGCACTAAGTGTGCGGAAATATTTAGCTTCAACTAACCTTATAGCACTAAGTGTGCTGATGTATAAAATATGAATAACTTATGGAAAGTCTCATAACATTCAACATGAGGTAAGTACAAAAGTGAATAAGTATGGGAAGCTTCAGGTATGTATAATGCCTAAGTGGTAGATGATGTTATGTATATGAATCTCATTGAGTTGATATAGTTATATGGATTGAAATTGTACAAATACTCATAGGTTATCATTTTATGTTCATATACTATGAATGTTTTTAGTACGAGCTTACTAAGCTTTTGAAAGCTTACTCTGTGTGTTTACTATCTGTTTTACAAATATCGTAGCTACTGAAGGCTCGGGGATAGTTTAGGATCGTCACCACACTATCGATCTCATTTTGGTACTATTGAAAATGTAAATATTTGAAGTATGGCATGTATAGGCTAGTAGTTGTGAATTATGTTTTGTGATGTATATAGTTAGCCATAAGATTTGGCTAATTTGTGTTTGAACTCATATTTGATAATGGCTTATGATATGTGATGTTAATTTGCAACTATGGCATGAATGATGTATGTTTTAGCTTAAAGAATGGTTGATTGGGTTGTACATATATATGTTTGTTTCCTTGTTGTAGGTTGACTCATAATGGGTGGCAAGTTGGCTTAAACCAAGCCTTCATTGTGCTACACGGTCAGGGGACATAAGAAAAATAGTATTCTCTTAAAAATTACACGGCCTTGACACACGGGCGTGTCATATGGCCGTAGGCTAAAGTTAGTAGCTAGCTAAGTATCACACGGCCATAGCACACGGGCGTGTTTATTGGCCGTGGGGAAAAGTTAGTATGCATGCTCTGTTTTGGCACGGCTGGATTACATGGGTGTGTCTGGTGCCCGTGTAAGGCACACGGCCTGGTCACACGGGCGTGTGACCTCAATAGAATTGAAAAAAATTTCTATGTTCTGAAATTTACGAGTGTGTTTAGTTTAGTCCCGACCTCTTTTTAATGCTTGTTTATGGTCTCATTGACCTAAGTAGGGACTTTATGCTTATTTTTGACTTTTGATTGTAAAGTGATTACGAAATGTTCTAATATTTTCGGTAATGCCCCGTAACCCTAGTCCGACGATGGATACGGGTTAGGGGTGTTACAGTGAGTGTAGAGAGAAGCAACCCTTTGAATGTTGTGCCAACTTAACACGGTTGAATTGTTTGTAAGCGTTAGTAGTTGAAGTTTCCTCCTGTCGAATTATTCGACATAGTTGATTGTGTATTAATGTTGTGTTAATTAGTCGATTTAGTCAAATGATTGATTGCTGAATAGTTAATTAGGTTCCGAGTAATCTCCGTATTGTCTCTTAATCAACACGAAACTAGGTGCGTACCAGAGACCTTAATTTTGCAAGTTTCAGTAGCCGGAAATGCTGGCTTTCGACGTCACACGTCCAGGCACACGGGCATGTGTCTAGGCCGTGTAGGTGGTTGTGTAACTCACTGTTCATCAATTTGGAACTATACAGGAAAGGCACACGGGCATGTGTCAAGCCGTGTGTGGCCATGGTAGTGTAAGGTTCATACGGGCATGAGACATGGGCATGTGTCCAGGCCATGTAACTCACTCTTTGTAACTTAGGACTACATGGGTAAGCACACAGGCGTGTGCCCAGGCCGTGTGAGTCACACGGGTAAGGACACGACTGTGTGTCCAAGCCGTGTAACTCACTGTTTGTGACTTAGGACTACGTGGGTAAGCACACGGGCGTGTGCCCATGCCGTGTGAATCACACAGACAAGGACACGGCTATGTGTCCAAGCCATGTAACTCTTTGTTTACATGTTAGAACTACATGAGCAAAGGGTATGGACGTGTGCCCAGGTCGTGTGAGCCACATGGGCAAGGACATGACCGTGTGGCATTATAAAAGGGGTTCGTAACCCGTTTTTGAGGCTGTAAATGTTGTTTATGACTGATAATGATTTTCCCATTGTATGAATGATCTGAATTTGGTTGAATGAGAACTCTCTGATACTCTGTAATGGATGTATGAATATTATAATTGTAAGTGCATTGTGGGTAATTGTACTCTGCATTTGCATGGGTTGGGATGTTATGAAGAAGGAAGTAATCTACTTTGAATCAGTGGTTAGGCCACTATGTGAATAGTTTCAATTTTGGCACTTGACATATTATGATCCAGCAGCTAAGTTGTGTTACTGTAAACGTGTCAAACAGACACTTGTGGTGTATATGGTTGGATGGGCATTGAATGTCCTTAACGGTGTGTTGAAATGGTCAGAGATGGTGTGTAGCGGGTGGGGTTTAAGAATATCTGTATCTAAATCTGATCTACAATATATATATGAATTTTTAGATATATAAATATATGTATATAACTGATCTGTTCTGAAACTGAACTGTAAATAGTTTTGTACCGAACCGAATTTCTGATTTTGAAACTACTTTATAAATGAACACTAATTGAATAAACTTAACCTTCTTTTATGCATTGAGTTCACAACTCATTTTGTTTGGATTAGATTTCAGGTGATCCCCAATCTTGATCGGGTTAGTGTAGCGGGAACTCGGTTAAGCTTTATTCCTCATTTTAAGCATTACTACTAACAGGTTACTCTTCTGAGCTATAATGTCTGCAACATATTCAGGACTATAATCAGCACGGGAAAATACTGTATCCATCGCATTTCATTATTCAAACGAAATTTATTATTTATCGAAAAATTTTGGGCATGTGACTATTTTCATACATTAATCATTTATAGAATTCTCATAAGTACAACATGCAATTCAAACATATAAATATACATAATTAAGTTACACGAACTTACCTCGACACTTGTTCGTATTTAAAAGTCTACTAATCTGTCACCTTTTATTTTCCTCGATATAGCTTCAAATTTGAGTTATCCGGATCTATATAAATAAATTTAACATCAATTTAATCCATTTCATACTCATTTACATTCAATTCATATCCTAGGAAAAATTATCATTTTACCTCTATACTTTTTATTAATTCTAATTTCGTCCTTAGGCTCGGAAAATGAAATTCAGGCAATTTAATCCTTGTTCCAAGCCTAACCGAAAATTTCATATAACATTTACAGCACATATATTTCACAAAATTTAGAATTTTTCCATAACTTTTACATCTTTACAATTTAGTCCATAAATCATAATTTCATCAAAATTCTCTTTGTAAAAGTTGTTTATCTATCAACAACCTTTCATTTTCTACCATAAATTTCAAAATTTCAGCATATTCATCCATGGAAAAACTTTGATACTTTGATAACTTTACAAATTAATCCCCAAAATAGATAGTAGACTTTTAACGCTTGTTACTAAAAACTATTTCGATCACAAGAATATAAAAATTACTAAAAAGGAGACAAGAATTCATACCTAATTAAGCTTGATTAGTTTCCTTTTTCTCTCCTAGGGTTTCCATATAAATTTTGGGGAAGAAGATGATATAAAATGATGTTATTTGATATTTATTTTATTTATCATCTTTAATTTTTCAAACTTTCCAATTTCATCATTTTCTTTTTCTAATTTTTCATGGATGAATCACCAAAAATATCTACTAACTTTTATTTAATGGTCTAATTGCCATATAAGGACCTCTTATTTTGAAATCCATAGCTATTTGATCCTTTTAGCTACTATATCTCAACTTTTACATTTTATGCAATTCGGTCCTTTCCCTAATTAAACACATAATCTATAAAAAAAATTTATCAGAATTTTCATATAGCATTCCTATCATAATGCGGACCATGCAATAATATTAAAATAAATTTTCTTTTTAACTCAGATTTGTGGTCCCGAAACCACTAATTTGATTTCACTAAAAACGGGTTGTTATAGTTTTCATGAGGGGAGTAAATACGTGTTGCACTATTTTTCCCTTAACCGAGATTTTGTCCTATTGGGTTTTCCTGGTAAAGTTTTTAATGAGGCAACAGATTATGCGTATTATAGATTGTGTACTATTTTTCCTTCATTGGGTTTTTATTCCACAGGGTTTTTCCTAATAAGGTTTTAATGAGGCATATTATCTTCTATCAATGGACATCTAAGGGGGAGTGTTATGAATATCTTATTAAATGGATGTCCATCATGATGAAGATAAAGTTTCAAGGTGCTTTAAATTATAATAGTTAGAATTAGATCTCTAATTCTTTTATACTTCTTATACATATAAATAGAGACTCTAAATAAACATTGTAATCATCCATTTTGATTAATAAAATACATTCTCTATTGCTTTCATATTTTATTTGTTATTTATTCTCTCCATCTCTCTTTATTTTATAACAAAAAATTGATTATTAAGCTAACTTTTTACAAAAATATATTTTACAAACGCGGTTGAATTTGTTGATCTTAAAAACAAATGACTGATGAAACTAAAAAAAATTATTTGAAATAGGATTTGTATGATTTATATAATATTATTTATTTATGAAATTTGCGTCCTTATATTTAGAAAATAAATCCTATATTTTATTTCATATTTGAGAATCTATTTTAATTTCCCCTCAATATTATTCTTAAAATATTAAAAATAGAAATAATTTAATAAAGTTTAATTTATTTAATATTATAAATCCAATGCATCACATTAAGCATAGTTTTTTTTTTATGAAATATGTTTATGTTATACTCATATATTATATTAGGCAGAATGATATTATTGTTTTATTAGTTATATATTGATAAATTTTTTAATTTAAATTAATACTATATATAGAAATTTTATATAAAATCAGCATTATGTTCTTTGTTGTGGTGAACTATAATGGTCAAATTCATGATATAGATATCAATGTAATATTTGAGTCTGATTAATATGATGTTCTTAAAAGATATCATATTAGTGAAGATGAAGTGTAAAATCAATTAAAAATCGAAGCTTCGATTAAATTGTAGAGATATGAATTTATTATATATGACAATTCAATAATATATTCTACTATTCATATAATGTATGATGATGATGTACAGATAATGATTGTGGAAGGGTCGAGCTCGACAGCATTGAAGAAGAATATGGATCGGCGATATTCTAAAACCGAAAAATCTATATTGTGATGCTGTGCAAAACAGTAGGGGTGAGCAAAATTCGATTCGATTAAAAAAATCAAATTTTAAGCTAATTGAATCGAGTCATTCAAATTATTCAAGTAAACTCGAATAAGTAATTCGAGTTTTGAGTTCGAATCGAGTTAAATTTTACAATTCAAATAACTCGAATAATTCGAATAACATATTGGTATAAATACTTTTTTGGTCTCTGCCAAGTTTGAAAATGAGCAACTTGACCTCTCTCTCAATAAAAAATATAAAATAATTCAAAATAAATTTAAAATTTCAAAATATTTATAAAAATTCCAAATTTATATTTTTTAAAAATTATAAAAATTTCAAAAAAATTCTAAAAAAAGATATAAAGAAATTTAAAAAATTAAAAATTCTAAAATAATAATGTTGGGACCTAAATAAGTTAATTAATGATTCAAGTTTATCATACTAAAGTAAATTTTTTTTATTTTTGCTTTGAAATTTTTTTCAAATATATATGGTTTCAAAATTATGTGCTATAATATGGATTTAATTATAGTATAACAAGATTTTAATTTAACTCAACTAATTTCATTCGAATCGACTAGAATTTCATTTTACTCAATTCAATTTGAAAAAAATTTAAATCGAATTAGAATGATAAAATAAGACTCGTTAACTCGATTAACTCAATTTTTTATTCGATTCAATTAAATACTCTCTCAATAATATACCGAGAGAGGCCAAAGGGTGTAGGTGAAATAATTACACAACTATTTTGCAAAACTTCTTTTAAAACTCTAATATATAGATGATAAAAAAAAAACACAAAAAAGGGCCTCAGCCACTTTACAATTTTTAACGAAAAGAGAAAAGGTTAGGGTGTTTAAGTATAATACACGTCACGTTATTCCAGACAAGTTTTGCTTGCAGAGATACAGTTTCTTGCCGGTGAGTCGATGACCCATCTCAAAATATCACCGGTAACAGCTTTACCCAGTTACGTGGCCGCCTCCTATTGGTTTGTTTCTTTGCCCAGCAATACCCCACTATCCCTACCTCCAGCTGTCTCACTACTTCATTCAATTAGTTATTGTAGGTTTAATTTTTTTCAACCCCTGTACTCTTTCAGCTTTTAAATTTTAATCTATCACCTTTTAATTCCATATCTCTCCTGCTTAATTTAAAAATTAAAATTTAATTAATAACATTTCCATTCAATTTAAATATATATTATTATTTTTAGATCAATTCTTCGAATATTAAAATGATCTATATTCAAATTTAACCAAGTTTTCATGAATTGGAATTTAACTTTTAAATAAAAACAAAGAGAAACTAAAATTTTAAAATCAAAAGTAGGAAGGCTAAATTTCAAAACCCCAAAGAGTATAGGGGTTGGGGATAGAATTAAACATTTATTATAATATTAAGTAGGATAAACTACACCTAAGGTGACTTAACTTTGAAAAGTTACAACATGGTCACTGAATTATTCGAAAGTATTTATTTAAGTCATTGGATTGTTAAGTATTTTTTTCTAAAGTTCGGTTAGCGAGCTCCAAGTGATGATTCGACGATTGGTACAATAGATTAGTACCTATAGGCGAGTAGAAGAACATACCTCAGATCTAGGTCAATGTAAGAGATCGGAGAAGAAAACTGTTTGGATTTTGATTCGTAAATTCATAATATTCAAAGTTATTTCATGAAAATAATTAAATTGTTGAAGAGAAGGAGAATGAGATCCTTTGATTGGTGCAGACCGTGTGAATAAAAAAAAGTCATACAACAGCGATTTAATAGCCCAATGAATTAAATAAAAACTTCTGAATGATTTAATAATTATTTTGTAACTTTTTAAAGTTAAATGACTGAAATGTAAATTTATTAATAGTTCAATGACCTTGGGTGTAGTTTACCCTAATCAGGTAATGTAACAGCAAATTACATGGTCCACGTGTGTGGGCCCCCAATCCAGACTGTGTCGAGTCTTGATCGCCACATTACAATGTGTCTTTGTTTGATAGTTTGATGCCGGTGGGCCCCGCAATAGCTTCTCATCCAACGGCTATTTCTGATCCAAACACGTTCCTAACTTTTTCTTCTTTTCTTTTTATAATCATCATTTTTTCTGATTTTCTCTCCCTCATTTATTTATATATTTATTGAGAGTCTGTTGTCTCCTTGTCATTAGTTTCTGTTACTACTTCACTCTCCCTCTGTCTTCAAGAAATGGATCGTAGAAGTGCATTTGCAGTTGTTTTGATTTGTTTTGTGGTGACCGCTGTCGGTGGTCAATCTCCGGCAGCCTCACCTACTAAAGCTCCGCCGGCCGCGACTACTCCTGCTACTGCTACTGCTCCCGCTACTGCCCCTGTTAGCAAACCTAAATCACCGGCTCCAACTGCTGCCCCTACCACTTCCCCACCAACTTCTTCACCACCGGTTGCGGCTCCGGAGAAGTCTGCGGCGGTTCCAGCCCCATCTAAATCTGCTCCGTCTTCTCCTCCGGCTGCTGCGCCGGTGAGTTCTCCACCGGCTCCAGTACCTGTGAGCTCTCCTCCAGCCAGATCGCCTCCCGTTGCTGCACCGACGACTCCACCAGAGAGCTCGGCCTCTCCTCCGGCTCCTGTTACGGCACCAACTACTGCTGAGGTTCCGGCCCCAGCTCCAAGCAAGAGCAAGAGCAAAAGCAAGAAATCCAAGAAACACCATGCTCCGGCTCCTTCACCTGATATGCTTGGACCTCCCGCTCCACCAACTGGAGCTCCTGGACCGAGCCTCGATGCTTCCTCTCCCGGTCCATCTGTCGCTGCCGACGAGGTACATTCTCTTCTCTTTACTAACGTTTCAGTTGCTTACATCATATAACAATGCGCTTTCAGATCTGAACTTTTACACTGCATAAATGTAGAGAGATCTTGTTTTTCGTTTAATCGCGTCTAAAGGATGCACCGTTGAGCTAGTTCATTTAATTTTCTGAAAAAGGACAGACCAACGGATCTTTTTTTTCATCTTAAAACTATATTTATCTGTAAAATTTAAAGAGTTATTGTAAACAAATGCAGAGTGGAGCAGAGGCAATGAAGAACATGAAGAAGATAATTGGAGGGTTGGCGTTGGGATGGGCAGCCATTGCTTTGAGCTTCTAGATTGGTTTTGATCACATTCCACATTTTGCGTTGTAATTCTTTGGCTGGTGTACTGAGAGGCGGAAACTCTAGTTTTTTTTTTTCCTCTGTAATTTCCACTATTCTTGTTTTTTCCCCTTCATTTACCCATTTTCTGTCTTTAATTTTTCGATTATATAATAAAATCACAATTTATTTTACTAATACCAATGCTAATGAATCTCAAGATCGTTTGTGCAGGTTAAACATTGTCAAAGTAACAAAACTGAAACGAGTTGTTTGGTTAGACAATGTTCCAATGAAAGTACAGAAAAGCTTAAAATGGCAGCAAATGCATATCTTACAAATCAATCTGATTATTTAGTTTAATCTGAAAGAACAGTTTCGAGCGAAAAATAATTAGGCACATGGGATAAACCAGGACAGACGTTATTCATTGGTTCCTATCGTCTTCTCCCCCGGCTGCAAACACAAGACGGACTCACATGTAGAAAACTTCTTACATTTCACAATTGCCACGTATCAGAAGCACTTCACAAGAGGACTCTACAAATAAAATTTCTCTTTTTCTCTACAACAAAACCCTGTATAAAATGTAAGCCCAAGCAGCAAACCTTCAAAATGCATTATTTGAAGCATCAAATGTATACAAACTGTATTTAGACCCAATGCCTACTTTCAGCCTCTTCCAGCACTACCATGTCGTTGGTTCCTGAAGTAGCTCAGAAGTGCCTGTGCCTGTGATCAACTCATGCTTAAATAACGGTAAAGAAGAAAGGTTTAGTGAGAAATAAAAGAAAAAAGAACAGCATAACTATTACCTTCTCTTTACCTCTTGGGGTGCCGGTCTGGGACAATGCCACTAGTGGTGGAACAGCTCCTTCTTGGAGAACCATATTGCAAAATCTACCACTGGTTGTGCAGAGTTGTAAAAGGGCAGCAGCAGCATTTTCCTTTCCTCTCGCTGAGCCCAACTCAAAAACCTCGACCAGCACAGGAATCCCACCCTCCTGCCCAATAGCATTCCTCCCTTCAGGAATTGTAGCAAGATTAGCCAAAACAGCAACTGCCTTATCAACCATTCCAGCTGCTGGGTCCATCAAGTCCACAAGGTGTCTTACAGCACCGGCTTGCACAATTCGAGCCTTGTTTTCATGAAATATTGACAGATTAAACAAAGCGGTAGCTGCATCTTTCTTTCCCCTAGGAGTACCATTCCCCAATAAATCAATAAGAGGCTTGATTGCCCCAGACCTTCCAATCTTGACTTTGTTATCCTCAATGACTGAAAGGCTGAAGAGAGTGGCAGCTGAGTTTTCTTTAGCTTCAGGGCTTCCTGTCTCAAGGACATGAATCAGAGGCTCAATTGCGTTTTCTGTCTTTTATTTTTTGATTATATAATAAAATCACAATTTATTTTACTAATACCAATGCTAATGAATCTCAAGATCGTTTGTGCAGGTTAAACATTGTCAAAGTAACAAAACTGAAACGATCATATATAGCTTATGAACCATTACAGGGAAAAAAAGGAGTTGTTTGGTTAGACAATGTTCCAATGAAAGTACAGAAAAGCTTAAAATGGCAGCAAATGCATATCTTACAAATCAATCTGATTATTTAGTTTAATCTGAAAGAACAGTTTCGAGCGAAAAATAATTAGGCACATGGGATAAACCAGGACAGACGTTATTCATTGGTTACTATCGTCTTCTCCCCCGGCTGCAAACACCAGACGGACTCACATGTAGGAAACTTCTTACATTTCACAATTGCCACGTATCAGAAGCACTTCACAAGAGGACTCTACAAATAAAATTTCTCTTTTTCTCTACAACAAAACCCTGTATAAAATGTAAGCCCAAGCAGCAAACCTTCAAAATGCATTATTTGAAGCATCAAATGTATACAAACTGTATTTAGACCCAATGCCTACTTTCAGCCTCTTCCAGCACTACCATGTCGTTGGTTCCTGAAGTAGCTCAGAAGTGCCTGTGCCTGTGATCAACTCATGCTTAAATAACGGTAAAGAAGAAAGGTTTAGTGAGAAATAAAAGAAAAAAGAACAGCATAACTATTACCTTCTCTTTACCTCTTGGGGTGCCGGTCTGGGACAATGCCACTAGTGGTGGAACAGCTCCTTCTTGGAGAACCATATTGCAAAATCTACCACTGGTTGTGCAGAGTTGTAAAAGGGCAGCAGCAGCATTTTCCTTTCCTCTCGCTGAGCCCAACTCAACAACCTCGACCAGCACAGGAATCCCACCCTCCTGCCCAATAGCATTCCTCCCTTCAGGAATTGTAGCAAGATTAGCCAAAACAGCAACTGCCTTATCAACCATTCCAGCTGCTGGGTCCATCAAGTCCACAAGGTGTCTTACAGCACCGGCTTGCACAATTCGAGCCTTGTTTTCATGAAATATTGACAGATTAAACAAAGCGGTAGCTGCATCTTTCTTTCCCCTAGGAGTACCATTCCCCAATAAATCAATAAGAGGCTTGATTGCCCCAGACCTTCCAATCTTGACTTTGTTATCCTCAATGACTGAAAGGCTGAAGAGAGTGGCAGCTGAGTTTTCTTTAGCTTCAGGGCTTCCTGTCTCAAGGACATGAATCAGAGGCTCAATTGCGTTTTCTGTCTTTTATTTTTCGATTATATAATAAAATCACAATTTATTTTACTAATACCAATGCTAATGAATCTCAAGATCGTTTGTGCAGGTTAAACATTGTCAAAGTAACAAAACTGAAACGATCATATATAGCTTATGAACCATTGCAGGGAAAAAAGGAGTTGTTTGGTTAGACAATGTTCCAATGAAAGTACAGAAAAGCTTAAAATGGCAGCAAATGCATATCTTACAAATCAATCTGATTATTTAGTTTAATCTGAAAGAACAGTTTCGAGCGAAAAATAATTAGGCACATGGGATAAACCAGGACAGACGTTATTCATTGGTTCCTATCGTCTTCTCCCCGGCTGCAAACACCAGACGGACTCACATGTAGGAAACTTCTTACATTTCACAATTGCCACGTATCAGAAGCACTTCACAAGAGGACTCTACAAATAAAATTTCTCTTTTCTCTACAACAAAACCCTGTATAAAATGTAAGCCCAAGCAGCAAACCTTCAAAATGCATTATTTGAAGCATCAAATGTATACAAACTGTATTTAGACCCAATGCCTACTTTCAGCCTCTTCCAGCACTACCATGTCGTTGGTTCCTGAAGTAGCTCAGAAGTGCCTGTGCCTGTGATCAACTCATGCTTAAATAACGGTAAAGAAGAAAGGTTTAGTGAGAAATAAAAGAAAAGAGAACAGCATAACTATTACCTTCTCTTTACCTCTTGGGGTGCCGGTCTGGGACAATGCCACTAGTGGTGGAACAGCTCCTTCTTGGAGAACCATATTGCAAAATCTACCACTGGTTGTGCAGAGTTGTAAAAGGGCAGCAGCAGCATTTTCCTTTCCTCTCGCTGAGCCCAACTCAAAAACCTCGACCAGCACAGGAATCCCACCCTCCTGCCCAATAGCATTCCTCCCTTCAGGAATTGTAGCAAGATTAGCCAAAACAGCAACTGCCTTATCAACCATTCCAGCTGCTGGGTCCATCAAGTCCACAAGGTGTCTTACAGCACCGGCTTGCACAATTCGAGCCTTGTTTTCATGAAATATTGACAGATTAAACAAAGCGGTAGCTGCATCTTTCTTTCCCCTAGGAGTACCATTCCCCAATAAATCAATAAGAGGCTTGATTGCCCCAGACCTTCCAATCTTGACTTTGTTATCCTCAATGACTGAAAGGCTGAAGAGAGTGGCAGCTGAGTTTTCTTTAGCTTCAGGGCTTCCTGTCTCAAGGACATGAATCAGAGGCTCAATTGCGTTTTCTGTCTTTTATTTTTTGATTATATAATAAAATCACAATTTATTTTACTAATACCAATGCTAATGAATCTCAAGATCGTTTGTGCAGGTTAAACATTGTCAAAGTAACAAAACTGAAACGATCATATATAGCTTATGAACCATTACAGGGAAAAAAGGAGTTGTTTGGTTAGACAATGTTCCAATGAAAGTACAGAAAAGCTTAAAATGGCAGCAAATGCATATCTTACAAATCAATCTGATTATTTAGTTTAATCTGAAAGAACAGTTTCGAGCGAAAAATAATTAGGCACATGGGATAAACCAGGACAGACGTTATTCATTGGTTACTATCGTCTTCTCCCCCGGCTGCAAACACCAGACGGACTCACATGTAGGAAACTTCTTACATTTCACAATTGCCACGTATCAGAAGCACTTCACAAGAGGACTCTACAAATAAAATTTCTCTTTTTCTCTACAACAAAACCCTGTATAAAATGTAAGCCCAAGCAGCAAACCTTCAAAATGCATTATTTGAAGCATCAAATGTATACAAACTGTATTTAGACCCAATGCCTACTTTCAGCCTCTTCCAGCACTACCATGTCGTTGGTTCCTGAAGTAGCTCAGAAGTGCCTGTGCCTGTGATCAACTCATGCTTAAATAACGGTAAAGAAGAAAGGTTTAGTGAGAAATAAAAGAAAAAAGAACAGCATAACTATTACCTTCTCTTTACCTCTTGGGGTGCCGGTCTGGGACAATGCCACTAGTGGTGGAACAGCTCCTTCTTGGAGAACCATATTGCAAAATCTACCACTGGTTGTGCAGAGTTGTAAAAGGGCAGCAGCAGCATTTTCCTTTCCTCTCGCTGAGCCCAACTCAACAACCTCGACCAGCACAGGAATCCCACCCTCCTGCCCAATAGCATTCCTCCCTTCAGGAATTGTAGCAAGATTAGCCAAAACAGCAACTGCCTTATCAACCATTCCAGCTGCTGGGTCCATCAAGTCCACAAGGTGTCTTACAGCACCGGCTTGCACAATTCGAGCCTTGTTTTCATGAAATATTGACAGATTAAACAAAGCGGTAGCTGCATCTTTCTTTCCCCTAGGAGTACCATTCCCCAATAAATCAATAAGAGGCTTGATTGCCCCAGACCTTCCAATCTTGACTTTGTTATCCTCAATGACTGAAAGGCTGAAGAGAGTGGCAGCTGAGTTTTCTTTAGCTTCAGGGCTTCCTGTCTCAAGGACATGAATCAGAGGCTCAATTGCGTTTTCTGTCTTTTATTTTTTGATTATATAATAAAATCACAATTTATTTTACTAATACCAATGCTAATGAATCTCAAGATCGTTTGTGCAGGTTAAACATTGTCAAAGTAACAAAACTGAAACGATCATATATAGCTTATGAACCATTACAGGGAAAAAAGGAGTTGTTTGGTTAGACAATGTTCCAATGAAAGTACAGAAAAGCTTAAAATGGCAGCAAATGCATATCTTACAAATCAATCTGATTATTTAGTTTAATCTGAAAGAACAGTTTCGAGCGAAAAATAATTAGGCACATGGGATAAACCAGGACAGACGTTATTCATTGGTTCCTATCGTCTTCTCCCCCGGCTGCAAACACCAGACGGACTCACATGTAGGAAACTTCTTGCATTCACAATTGCCACGTATCAGAAGCACTTCACAAGAGGACTCTACAAATTAAAAAAATTATAAAATATAGACAATTATAAAAATTATTATAAATTATAAAATTTAAATTTAAATATATTAAAAATATAAATTATAAAAAATATAAATTATGAAAATATAGAAAAATTGTAAAAATTATGATTTGTTTTAAAATATAGAAATTTATTAGAAATATAAATAATTTTTTAAAATATTATAAGAAAAATAAAATTGTAAAATATATTAATAATATAAAAAAATTAACGGTTTTCCATTAACACACTAACTATGGTTAACAATACAATATCTATTAAAAATTATGAAATATTTTTTGATCGCTAAAACTATATGCTATGTTCGTCCATCACAAACCTCTCCAAACTTTATGCCCCTTTGTCCATCGTTGATGACAAGAATGTGATTTGAGATGTAAACTAAGGTGGGGAAATGGGTTGAGAAGGCAAATGACAATAGAGACTATTTGTATATAAAATTGTAAACATTTTTTTCTCTATTTTATATTTTTTTAATTTTTTATATTAATTTTTGAATAACTTTTAATAATATATTTTTTAATTTTCTATAATTTTTTTCACTTTTGTAATTTTTTATATTTTAAACATTTTTTGATTTTGGGGTTGATCGGAACAATGATTTCAGAACCACTAATTCGGGGTCAGAGAATTATTTTTAATATTATTTTATGTGTTATAGTATAATTATATAAGTGTATGAAAATTTGGATGAGCTAATTTTAGCGATTGTGACCTTAATTGCGAAAAAGACTAAATCGCATAAAGTACAAAGTCCTATTTTGATAGTTAAAAGTGTTAATAGCTAGAGAACCAAAATTGAGGGTAATAGACCCTTTAGTAGCTGATGGCCGGCCACAGGGGACAAGAAATTAGCATGGTCAATGGTTAGGTGACTTATTACATAGTAAAATATTACCTTAGTGTCTAGCCATAATCTTTTTCATTTTTCCCTTATTCTCCACCAAAATTTTTCAGCAAAAATGGGGTTTTTGGAAGCTTGAAATTTCAGCAACTTGTAGCCCTCACAAGTAAGTGATTTTGATGGTCTTTCTTGATGATTTTTGTATTTTTAGAACCCTTGTAACATGAGCTTTCAAATGAGGGGACTATTTTGCAAAATGGTTGAAAGTCTAGAATTTTACCATGAGAGAATTTATGTTGTTTTCTGGAATTTTATGGAAGGAAATGAATCATAGTGGTGAAATGAACAACTTTGGTGAAAGGATTTCTCATGAAAACCCTAATAGGACCATTTTGCAAAGTTTATAAAATAGATAGTAATGTTGTGAAATATTTGAAATTTAGGGTTGTCATAAGAGAGATAAATGGTAGGTTAGGCTTGGTTAAGAAGGAAATTCGATAAAAATAGAATTTTGGACCTAGGGGTAAAATGGTCATTTTGTAAAAGTTTGGGGGGCAAAATGGTCAATTTGCCAAGAATGTGAATTTTTGATTATGTGGACTTATCTAGTGAATTTTTATCCTTTTAGATTAAGAAAAAGAGGAACGGACCTTGACCGGGGGAAAAACAATGTGTACGAAGACTAGACTCGTTTCTACAAATTTTGTACCGATGTAAGTGCACATGTAAATAATACAATGTGAATCATGTATAAATGCTTAATTGATGCATGAATTGTAATTTCTACGCTTGAAGGTAAGTTACATTACTCTTTTTATTATTATGCGGGATTTTGTGGTAACCCTTTTATCATGAAAATATGTAACTGCTTATGTGACCAAATTTGTTGAAGGTAAGTCTACAAGAAAAATCTCGTTTGAACTTTAGGAATAAAATTAGGATACAAAGTGACATGTCACTAGGAACTATGTGGTTATGAGCTCATTTGTATATGTGATGTGTGATTTTATAAATCCGGGCGCTAGTCATGTACGTTCTACCAGTGGCTGGGTAACCTGGCATGTGTTGCGGGTACCTGTCAGCTTGTGTGAGCAGCTCGTGTAGTTACGTCTCGACTGTCAGCTTGTGTGAACAGGCTTGTGATTAGTTCGAGAACGAGCAACATGTGGTGTATTAAATAAGGTAGCATGTGGCTACATATAACGCGTTATGTGTAAGATTTCCGAGTATCCAATAATATTCCTAGTGTTCAACGAGTAAGTTAGTAGTTATTCGGTGACTAAGTTAACATTGGGAATTATGCAATTGTATTACGAGTTTGGTACAGGTATGTACGTAAAACTTTTGAGTAGAGAATTTGATATGTTAAATACTTGTGGTAAGAGTGTGTATGAGAAAGTTAAGCTTATGAAACTTTTCCTTATTTTAATTTATGAGTTATGTTGTTTATTATTTGCATGTGAGCTTACTAAGCTTTATGCTTACCCCCTTCTTTTCCATTTTCTTATAGTGCTGTCAAGCTAGTATTGGGGATCAAGAGACGTCGGAGACACTGATCACACTATCACTTGAAGCTTTTGGTATAGCTAGTTCAAATATTTTGATTTTTGGCATGTATAGTGACTCGAATCTTTAGTTTATGTCTTGTTCGATTGGCCACATGTGTTGGCTAATATTAATTACTATTATTACATGCATTTGATGAAAATTTCAAACGGTTGTGGTTGAATTCGTTATATATATTATGCTTGTATTGGTTTGGTTGATCTTGTGTAGGTTAGTGTTAGTAAGGGTGGCAAAGAGGCTTGGTAAATAGCCTTATTTTGTTCACACGGGTAGACACACGGGCGTGTTGTCCTGCCGTATGTCCTCTGCACGTAAAAATTTCAAGTCAGAATGCATGGTAGTAAACATACGGGCAGAGACACGGCTATGTGTCTCAGCCGTGTGGAGCACACGGCCTTTGGCCACGGGCATGTGCCTTGGCCATGTGCCCCTTATTGGATGCTGACGTCAGAAACAGAATGTCAAGGTTTTTAGACATGGGCTAGGACACGGGCGTGTCATGGCCGTGTGAGAGACACGGGCTATAAACACGGGCGTGTGTCAAGCCGTGTGAAAACCCTTATAGGTTAGAATTTAGAATTTAATTCACACGGGCGTGGGACACAAGCGTGTCCCTAGAGGCTTAGGCCATGTGTGTCACACGGACCATCAACACGACCGTGTCAAAATGAACACACGGGCGTGTTCTCTATTTCAAGGGTAAATTTTTTTCAGTCGGTCAAGAGCCCGAGACGGTCTCGAGTGATTCCCAATGGACGTTTAAGGCCTTGTAGGCCTTTGTTAAGGAGTTTAGTTAAAGTTTTAAATTTGATTAAGTCTTGATGATTCAAAAACGTTGGAATGCATGTGTTTAAGTGTGGTAACGTCTCGTGTCCCATCCCGATGTAGGACTTGGGTGTGGGGTGTTACAGGTAATGCTCTGTAACCCTATTTTGGTGTTGAATATGGGTGAGGGGAGTTATATGAACTGAGAAAACCGATCCAACCTAGCACTGGGCAGCCCAAAATCGTTCGACATGCTGACCCAATCAGCTTGCTTGGCTGATTATTTAACTTGCAAAATGGCCCTTGAAGACTCCTTCAAATTGCATTCAAACCGCTTCACTATTTGTGCCTTTCTAGATTTGCCCCTACCTTAAAATAGCAAGTTTGAATTCTTCAAACTTGCCACATGTGTGGCCGGCCATGGGGGGACTCTATGGCTGCTGATTTTTGCTAATTTTAGCAGCCATCTCAACCTATAAATACCCCCTTTGCTGCTCACTTCAAGCACAACATCTCAACCCTTCTCATCTCTTCACTTCTCTCTCATTTTTCTCTCTTCATTCCCTTCTATTTTTTTCACTCTCTTCCCCTATTCCCTTGCTGATTTCACCTCTTGAAAAAGATTCAATCAACCAACATTTGGAGTAGCATTCAAGTGTTCGTAGAAGCCTCGGTTCGACAAGAACAAGTGGAGAAGGAGGAGTGGAGCAAACTAGTCAAGCCACGGAGAAAACACTTGATTTGATTCTTGTTCCCTATCCTTTTAATTTTTTGTTGTTATAATGAACATGTCTATGAATATTTGTGATTTCGATATGTTCAACTTAATTAATAGGCTTAAATTTAATTCGTGTTAGGTTGATTGCATTTTGTCTATTTAATTTATTAAAATTATGTTTGTGTTGTTATAAGCCTCAGTAAGATGTTAAGTAAAACCATGACTAAGTTATTCTTGCATTACTATTGTAAGGAAACTAATGAATTAATTATTTAAAAAAATTGAAATTGTAATTAATTGACACGATACTTAATCATTGCATGTTTAATCATCTAAGGTAGCTGAGGGTTAAATTAACAACGGTATCTAGCCATACATTAGCCTTGCATAACTTGCAAGATTATTGTGATTAAACTGTTTCAAGGTAGAAATACATTGTTACGTCACGTAATCTTTTATGTGCTTATGAGATTGAATTAATTCTTTGAATTGGCATAGAGATATGTATAAGAGATTATTTTAAGTTCATAAGTATGTATGTACATTAACACATTTGCTTATTAGAATTTGTTTAATCAGTTGAATTGACATAGAGATATAGTTAAGAGATAAATGAATTTTGGTAGGTAAGTATGTTCATAGGTTAGAAAATTACCGAGTTGCCGTGAATTTATTCGTAACAACATGAACATGAGTTTAATAATTCTAAGTTAAGAAATGCAATTAATCTAGCATAATTAAGTCATTTAGATTAAAATTAATCATCTTTTGAAATAGTGCATTGAAACTTTTATTTCATTTTTATTTATTTTACTTAGCTAAAATCCTAGTTTTTAATCACCTCCTCAAATCAAAATATTTTCCTTCACCAAAGTGTTTTAAATTAATTTCATAAATAAATTTTTTCACAGTCCCTATGGGTATGATAACTCGACATTTACTTGTCACTTTATTACTTGTTGCGATTGTGTACACTTGCACATTTCCATCGTTCTAGTGACACAACTTCTTTAAAAATCAAGTCAGTAACTTCACAAGGCCTAGCACACGGCCTGGCACACGGGTGTGTGGGTTGGTCGTATGACCCAACTCATTGAGTTACATGGGGTCAGACACGGCTAGGACACGACCGTGTGTCCCTATTTCGAATGCCCACATGGCCTGAGACATGGGCGTGTCTCTTGGTCGTGTGAGACACATGGCTTGGCCACATGGGCGTGTGTCCCCTGCACTTTGAAAAATTTCAATGTTTTTCTAAAAATTTCTTGAGTACTCGGTCTAGTCTCGAACTATTTTTAATGTCTATTTGGGGCCTCGAGGGCTCGTATTAGGGACTATATGAATGTTTATGAATGGATTTTAATTTGTTAGAGAATTGGTCATGAAACGTATGATTGTTTGATTTATAAGTCCGGTAATGCTTCGTAACTTGTTTCGACATCAGGGCTCGTATTAGGGACTATATGAATGTTTATGAATGGATTTTAATTTGTTAGAGAATTGGTCATGAAACGTATGATTGTTTGATTTATAAGTCCGGTAATGCTTCGTAACTTGTTTCGACATCAGACAAGGGTTAGGGGTGTTACAATATTATCCATAGTACTCCTTTACTCAATAAACCCAGTCTATTCTTGACCAATAATTATTGAAAATACTAGCTTGAAACTATTGATAATAATTTCCATTACCAACTTGTAAAGAACTGAACAAAGGCTGATTGATAAAAATTGGGAAAACATTCTGGATTTGGGATTTTGAATGTGGACTAAAAGAGTATTATTTAGCTCTGGATTGATCGTTTAACCATAAAAAAAAATTCTTGACCTAGGTACAAACAAAATCCCCAATCTGCTCCCACTAACTCTAAAAGAAGAGGGCATGTAATCCATCACTCCCCGGCACCTTTAGAGGACTATATCAAACAGGGCAGATTTTATTTCCTCAGTTGAAACTGGTTTGCTTAACATTTGGATCTCATCATCTTCAAGCTTCAGAAAAGAACTAGTAGGAAGACTTCTGATCGGCCCCGAGTCTTCTCCATATAAATTTTTGAAAAAACATGACGCCTCTTGACGTAGATCCCCATCATAAAAAATCCACTCTCCTTCCTCATTTTTAAAGCCGTAATCTGATTATACTTTCTCCTTTTAAGGGTGCACCTATAAAGGAATTTAGTATTACAATCTCTCAGAGAAATCCAATCCCACCTCGCCTTTTGTTTCCAAATAAGCTCCTCATGATACAGTACATTTTCCAATTCCTCTCTAGTCTATAATTCCAACTAAAATAAATGGTCAAACTGAGAATAATTCAACCTACTCTAAATCAAATGAAGTTTCTGAATCAGACTCTTTTTTTGTAGCCCAACATGGCTATATACCTCTTTATTCTACTTCTTAAGTTGGCTTGTGAAATTAGAAAGTGAGCTAGACATAAAACCAGCAAAATTCCAATTATTCTTCAAAATCTGTATGCTTAATCCATCCCGCCAAGAAACGAAAACGACGACCCCTAGAAGGATAAAGCTCAGATCGAAGCGAAAGAAAGATAGGCTTGTGATTAGACTTGAGTCTAGGCAAGTGGGTCACGAAATAATTTGGAAATGAATTGAGCCACGCCTCACTCCCAATAGCCCTATCAAGAGTAGGCATCTAGCAGCGGCAGACAAGTTAAGAAAAACAAAGCTATGCCGCCATTTCTTTTCCTTTTCTAGGTAAACTACACTAAAATCACTAAACTATTAATAGATTTATATTTTGGTCACTCAGCTTCAGAAAGTTATAAGATGATCATTGAATTATACAAAAAATTTTCATTCAAGTTAATGGATTATTAATATTTTTGTTGTATGGCCTTCTCTATTTGCACTGCTTACACTGATCAAAAGGTTTCATTCCCCTCCCTTTTTACAATTTAGTTTTTTTCATGAAAAACTTTAAACATCACGAATCTATGAACCATAATCCAATCAAATTTCTTTTTCGATCTTCGATATTGATTGTCAGATCGACTTGGATCTAAGTAAGGGTACTGATCCATTGTTCCTATCATTGAATTGTTGCTTGGAGCTCGCTAGTTAGACTTTAGAAAAAAACCTTAACAACTTAATGGTTTAAATAAAAAGGTTCAAATAATTCAATGACATGAAAAGTTTTGAATAGTTTAATAACTATTTTGTAACTTTTTGAAGTTGAGTCATCAAAACGTAAATTTATTAGTAGTTTAGTGATCTTGAGTGTAGTCTACCCTTTCTTTTTTGGTTTAAAAGAATATTACAAAATGATATAAATTCAACAATTCGCTCAATTCTTAAAAAAAAATCCGCTCAAACCTTATAGGTTCTTACTAAAAATTTTATCACACATGTATGTGTATGGAAACCACGGATTAGAACACAAATATTTGTTTAAAAATAACATACAATAAACAATGAAACATATGGTTTGAAACTAAGTAATCATAATAGCACATGAAATATGTACTATATTAAAATAAAAAATTAGATTAAATCATGAGTAAAAAAAGTTAAACACAGGAATATATCATATTAACAAAAAATTAGATCAAATTGTAAGTAAAATGAAATTTAAACATATAAATACATTGTACTAAGAATACTAAATGATTACAATTGTTTAACATGGTGTTCTCGTCAATATTAAGTTGATGTTGAGTTAATTTGTGACACCAACTCAATCAACAACATTATTAATAGATATTAATATGCATACAATTAGAGTTTGTTTGGACATCGCAAAATAATTGAATGAAAATGTAATTACTAAGATAATAATTACACTCTCTTGTATTTACAATGAATTGTAATTTCCTACACATGTTTGGGTGACAGAGAGTAATTACATCGTAATTCTTTATGTAATGTTTGGTAGTACAAATTTTAACTATAGAGTTACATAAATTTCATTTTTAAAAAATATTAATTACTATAAAATTTATTAGTATGATAAAATTAATTTATAAAAAAGTAACAAAAATTAAAATCAAATAATCATATGTATTGTGTTAGTCTGAAAAAGTAGTTGATAATATGATTATTAACAAAAAAACAAGAAAAATAAACCATGTGCAATTTTATTTAATTCTTCTTGTTCATTTTATAAAGTTATTTCCTCTCTATTTCCTTTTTAATATTTAGCATATTCTTCTTATCATCATCTGTTGGTCTTTGACTGAGCTCATCATTATCTAAATTTGAATATGCATAATTAAGATTATCAAGATCTTCTTCTTCCATGAACTCTTTGAAGTATGGATCTCTCATTTCCACCTATGATTGAAGTTATGAAATATGCAACATGCTAGTATGGTCTAATTTTTTTATGTTATACAAAGGTTATGTTGTTAATATGAGAAATAATTTTTTAGAACAAATGTCTTCTCAACCACATTTTGAAGCCTTGAATGCTTCAAATAAAAGAGTTCGCCAACTGTTTGTTATGCTTGTGTCTAGCACCATTCTCTCAAATGATATCATGCCTCACGAACGGATGTAAGAAAACATTTTCTATTTTCATAATTAGTATCGACATTATAATATCTGAAATCACAATCCAAATAGTCTGTAGCTTTAACTATAAAAACTTATATAAACTTAATACGAAAAAAGACTTATACTAGGTTATATCTATTTTTATAATACGTATGATAAGTTGTAATTTATACATATTTTTATCCTATGCTTAGCACATTTTTGGATGAATTGTCATTAGATTTGTGGAATTTAATGCTCCTAATCCTTTAATTTCATTTTTTATACTTAGGTGAGAATAGAAGAGTAAAAAGAGCGAGAAACGGGCCAAAACCGGAGAAAATGGGTCAATGTGGGAAATCAAAACGGCCGAGACTTCCTCATACGGGTAGACCACATGCCCATGTCTATTTAATAGATTGTAACACGGCCTAAGCCACACCACACGCCCGTTTCTATTTAGCAGACTTTAACCCGGCCTAAACCACCCCACACGGGCGTGGCACACGGCCGTGTCCCTGTCGAGCCCAAGTCTAGTTCTACTCGAAAAAGACCACTTTTGAGGGTTTTGAAGCATTCTAAAGCCTATATAAACACCCGATGAGGCACCTAAAGGAACACACGAAGTAGGAGGCAAGGAATTACTCGAAGAAAGCCCATCGATCCATCTCAGAAGCCGACTTCTCCTTCAAGACTGAAGATCTCCCTTCAATTTCCTTCAGGGGTTTTTGGGTTTTCTTTATGTTTTGTTATCATTATTCTTCAGAGATGTTTTCTTTTACAAATATGAACTAAATCCCCTAAATACTTAAGGGGGATGAAACCTAAGAGGATCTTGTTACTATTTTCTGAATTATATAATAAATACTTGATTTGTTCTTAATTATGTGTTCTTAATTCTTTCTTTAATATTCCAAGATATTGATTCAAGTATTGATGTGCTTATTCAGAGGAGCAAAAGTCCCTGTCTAAGAGTAGATCTAGCATAATTAAGCGGAGTTGATTGGATCCCTAGACATAGGGTGACATAAATCTGCCGGATTAGGGTCAAACCTAATAAGGAAATCTATAAAGTGAAATAATGCAACACTAGGGGATTTAATTAGAAAGAGATTTCAATTAATCAACCTAGGGTTAGACGTTGTTAGTCTTGAGAGAGATAATAATATAAATTAGGGATTTCTATGGATCGAGTCAAGTGAATAAATAGTTTAGTTTAGAGTCAAATAACAAGTGAAGTCTAGGTGGATTCTTCCTTGGGTATTGTCTAAATCAATTAGTTTTCCCAAAAGTATTTCCCCAATTTACTTCCTGTTCATTCTTAGTTTAGTTAATTAGTTTAGATAAAGCAAATCCCTTTATTTTAAGGCTAGATAATAAAAAGAAGGTTAATACTAGTACTTTTAGTTCTTGTGGGTTCGACATTTCGGTCTTGCTATAAGCTATACTACTGTTCGATAGGTGCACTTGCCTTTATCGTGATTATATTTAGTTTTCAAGTACGATCAATCATAAATATAAAACTTCTCATGCACATTGTAACACCCCGTACCCGAGACCATTTCCGGAGTCGAACACGAGGTGTTAACAGACTTAATTCATTACTTAAACAGCTCATACAATTCATTTTAAAATTTCCAGACAAGCTGACTAACTGCATCACAGTCTCTTTAAAAATCATATCTCGAGTTCCGAAACTCGAAATCCAATTCTGTAAATTTTTACTGAAACTAGACTCATATATCTATCTATTAATTTTTTTCTATAATTTTTGCTCCAGCCAATTAGTACAGTTTATTAGTTAAAGTCTCCCCTATTTCAGGGTTCGACTACTCTAACCTCTGTGTATTACAAATCAGATATCTCCCTGTACAGAGCTTCAATGACTATGCCGTTTATTTCAAATAAAACTAGACTCAATAAGGAATCGGTACATATAAATCATGACTTCTAATTATCTTTGAACAGTTTATGGTGAATTTTCAAATTCAGAACAGGGTATCCAGAAATCGCTCTGGCCCTGTCTCACAAAAATTTAAACATTTCATAAAATATAACTCATATACCTATTTTGTTCCATCCATATGAAAATAGACTCATAATTCTTCAATTACATATTTATTCATCATCTAATTGTATCTCTACTATTTTTAATAATTTTTCAAACTCACGTCACTGCTGCTGTCTGAATCTATTTTATGGTAAATTTTACCTATTTCATGGTTTCCATGAATTAGCTAGCAATTTAGCATACATAACACCAAATATGATCATGATTAGCCATTCCAATGGCTAATCATTACCAAGCATTTCCATACCACTCAATAACCATATCATAAGACCATATATACAAAATGATTATAATGCTATACATGCCATACTCAAAATATGCAAGCCATTATGCCAAGATGGTATACAAATAGTGTGAGCATGCCTCCGACCGTTCCCGATTTCCGAGCTGGCTTGTCAACACTACAAGGAATGAAAAGGAGAAAGTAAGCATAAATGCTTAGTAAGCTCACATGCAAATAGCAAGTAACACAACTATATAAGCAAACATAAAACATCATTTGCATAATCATCACTGAGACATTCATATCACATTTTCACTTATCATTTTACCATATTGTTGTTATATCGAGTTTTCAACCTGAGGGTTAAGTACATACCTGTTCAAAGTATTCATTTCACAACACTTACCAATACGTCCCTTTCATCTTGATTATTCCTCCATTTGAGTAGAATTTTACCCGTTGAACACATCGGAATATAATTCGGATACATGGAAAGTTTGCACATAAGTGCCACATATGTAGCCAAGCTACCATGTAACCTGCCCATAAATGAACTCGGACTCAACTCAACGAGCTCGGGCGTTCTCATCCATAAGTGAACTTGGACTCAACTCAATGAGCTCGGATGCCTAGTTACATCTCTCAAAATCGGACTCAACTCAACGAGTTCGGACATTCGCATCCATAAGTGAACTCGGACTCAACTCAACGAGTTCGGATGCCCAAACATCCTAGTGATATGTCACTTGTATCCTAATCCATTCCTAAGGTTCAACGGGACCTTTTCCCCAATCATGTGTCTCAACCATCTTTTACAGAATGCCGTTACCGATACTCGGTAGTATTTCACATTTTCCAAGTATATCACATAATTTGACATATTAACAAACAATTATCATAGTATAATATTTCATAATAATTATCATATCATTTAAATAACATTAAAACATTTAAAATAATAACTATGTCACCAACATTTACATATGAACTTACCTCGTATGCGAAAATGGCTACTTTTACCATTTCGTCCACAAGTTGGTATTTTTCCATTTTAGCCCGAATTTTAGTTTTCCTTGCTCTATCATTTAAAATATAGTCTAATTAGGACTCACATTATTCAAATTGACCCAAAATCATATTTTGGAAAAATTATAGTTTTGCCCCTAAACTTTTGCATATTTACACTTTTGCCCCAAAGCTCGTAAATTAAACTTCAGCCTATTTTCTTATGTTTTATGACATGCTGATCATTTTTCCCTTCTATGGAAACATCAAATTCTCACTCTAACATGTACTTATGACTATTAGGTATTTTTACCAATTAAGCCCTTTTGCTCGTTTTTGCTTAAAACCGAGTAGTACAAGTCGTCTAACATAATTTAAAACCTCATATTGTATCATAAAACACCAGAATACAAAAATTTTACCTATGGGTATTTTTCCAAATATGAACCCTAGGTTGAATTATTGCTAGCATAAGCTAAATCAAGTTACCGGGACTCCAAAAACGTAAAGAACTTGAAAAACGGGGTTAGAACGGACTTACAATTGAGCTTGGGAAGCTTGAAAACCCTAGCCATGGAGTCTCCCTTGGTATATTCGGCCATGGGGTTGAAGATGAGCAAAATTGGCTTTTAATTTTGTATTTTAATTCATTTTACCCCTAAGTGACCAAAATGCCCTTACTACTAAACTTTCCAAAAATTCCATCCATGTCCAATTTTTGTCCATAGACTTATAAATTGGTAAAATTGCTATTTAAGACCTCCTAATTAATATTTCAAAACATTTTGATACTAGAAACTTCTAGAATGCAAGTTTTGCAAATTATTCGATTTAGTCCCTAATTTCAATTTAAGCACTTTATGCATAAAATTTCTTCACGAAATTTTCACACAATCATGAAATCATATCATAGACCTCAAAATAATCATAAAATAATTATTTATATCTCGGATTTTGTGGTGACGAAACCACTATTCCGACTAGGCCCAAAATCAGGATATTACACACATCAAGTTTTTGGGGTCGTTGCTGGGGAACTAAGATATTAGGAACGCTTAATTTATATTACTTTAGCCATTTATTTTATTGCAATTTAAATTTTATTTTGTTTATATTACTAAATTTTCTTTTATTTACTTCTGGCAGGTTTTTATAGTTTATGACTAGAGGGAACCCGTCATGACCTCTACTTTTTGATAGTGAGATCGAAAGCACAACTCGCAGAAACTAAAAAGAGATAAGGCGAAGCCTATAATACAGAGAGGAAGGGCAAGATGATGATATTCAAACCACAACTGAGGAGATTGTGGATAATCATAATAATCTGCTACCTCCTCTGGCTATTGCGAACCAAGTAAATCAGGATCCTACTCCTCGTACTATGTGTGATTATGCTAACCCTAGTTTAGTAGGAGCTGAATCGAGTATAGCTAGACCTACTATTGTTGCAAATAATTTTGAACTGAAACCTAACATGATTCAAATGATACAACAGTTTGTTCAGTTTGATGGTTTGCAGGACGAGGATCCAAACACTCATTTGGTAAATTTTCTGGAATTTTACGACAACTTTAAGATTAATGGCATTTCTGATGATGCCATTCGCCTTCGGTTATTTCACTTTTCATTGAGGAATAAGGCTAAACAGTGGTTGAACTCATTACCACGAGGGTCAATCACAACTTGGGAGCAAATGACCAAAAAATTTTTACTAAAATATTTTCCGCCAGTTAAAACGGCTAAACTAAGGAATGATATCTCCTGTTTTGTGCAGATGGATCTAGAAACCCTGTATGATGCATGGGGGAGATACAAGGACCTATTAAGAAGGTGCCCTCACCATGGGTTACCTCTATGGCTACAGGTTTGGACTTTTTACAACGGTGTGAACCCCTCAACAAGGCAACTTATCGATGCAGCCGCCAGTGGAACTTTGAACAACAAAACACCTGAAGAGGCTTACGAATTTTTTGAAGAGATGTCACTGAATAACTATCAGTAGCAAGTCATGAGAACAAAGCCGAAAAAAGCAGCTGGTGTTTTCAACCTCGATGCAGTTACTATGCTGTCTAACCAGGTAGAACTTTTAAATAAAAAGATTGACGGTTTGAATGGTTCTACTTAGGTACATCCAGTGATGAGCTGCGATTCAAATGGAGGAGGAGTACACACAGAATATCAATCCTTCAACCCTAGCACCGAGGAGGAACAAGTTTAATATATGGGTAACAATAATTCTAGACCTTAAAATAACCAATACAGTAAAACTTATAATGTAGGTTGGAGGAACCATCCCAACTTCTCGTGGGGTGGCCAGGGAAATCAAAGGCCACAGCATCCCTCAAGTTTTCAACAACCACCTTACCAGCAGGAAAAGAAGCCGAACCTTGAAGAGAAAACAACAAAATTTATCTCGATGTCAGAAACCCATTTTTAGAATACCGAAATAGCACTTAAGAATCAACAAGTGTCGATCCAAGGGCTTGAAACTCAGATAGGCCAGCTTGCTAAATTGATTTCTGAACGACCACAAGGTAGCTTGCCGAGTAACACTGAATCTAACCTAAGAGAACAGCTTAATGCGATTACCATTCGAAATAAAAAAGGGTTAGTTGAACTTGAACCAGAACCGAGACAAGGAATTATGGTAAGTAAAGGTAAGGATGAGGTGGACCACACTGAGCGAAAACCGGTAAGTAAAAAGTACAAACCCCGAGTGCCATACCCCAGAGCGACAAGGAAAGACCATACGACCGAACAATTTTGTAAATTCCTTAAATTATTAAAGAAGTTACATACTAACTTACCGTTTATTGAAGCTATTTTGCAGATGCCAAACGTAGTTAAATTTTTAAAGGAGCTTTTAGCAAATAAGGGAAAGTTGGATGAGGCGTCGCATGTGGAGCTAAATGCAGTTTGCTTAGCCATTCTATAGAATATGCTACCCAACAAGTTGAAAGATCCAGGGAGCTTTACAATTCATTGTTTAATTTGGTAGTTTAAATGTTAACAATGCTTTGGCTGATTTAGGGGCTAGTATTAATGTCATGCCCTATAAAATGTTTAAAGAACTAGGTCTTGGGAAACCCAATCAAACTAGGATGAGCATTCAATTGGAAGAAAAAAACAATTAGATTCCTAGGGGTATTATTGAAGATGTACTTGTTAAAATTGACAAATTTATATTCCCAATTGATTTTGTTGTTTTAGACATAGAAGAGGCTAGTGACGTACCTTTGATTTTAGGATGACCCTTTTTAGCAACTGCTAGAACTATTATTGATGTTGGTACAGGTGAACTCACACTTCGTGTGGGTGATGAAACAATCACTCTTCAAGCTTGTAGTTCGAGTAACACATCGAATATTGAGGGTGGTTGTATAAATAATGTTACTAATACTGATCATGGGGTGCAACCTTCTTTGCAGGAAACACGTTCGAAGAGCATACATGAGCCATGTTCAAGTAACAAAAAATGACCCATCTATGAAGAGAGAAGGCTACAGATCGAGGAACTAGATGAATGACGTACACAGAAACCAAGAACACACGATAAACCAGAACCACGCCATGACGGACTAAATGTTTTATCAAATAAACTTAAGGTTGGGGACAAAGTACTATTAGATGCGGCAGACCCTCATATTACCACTTTTGAACCAAATAGAGCAATCCCTTTTACGGCACTTAGTATTTTCCCATGCGGTACAGTCGAGATAACTCAGTCCAAATTCGACACTTTAAGGTAAATAATACTCGTCTAAAACCTTATTTCAATGAAATCGATAGTAGGAATGAGGAGTGTAAACTCCTCGCACCACCATGACCACGAACAAAGAGGTAAGTCGAGCTTAGACTCTAAATAAACGCTTCTGGGGAGGCAACCCGAGCACTAACAGTATTGATTTCATTAAATTTTAGTTTTTAACATCTAAAGCATTAACTGAGTCCTTGAACACAGGTTTTCCAAACCCACGCGGCCAGGCACACGGGCGTGCCTAAGGCCGTGCTTATACAACGGGCGGCGACACGGCCGTGTGGAAATATAACGGAATTTTTCCCAAAACACGGGATTCGATATGTTGCCATAGCTGTGCGACATGGCCGTGAGCAATCCTACCAAATCAACATGGGCGTGCGACCCGTCCGTGTCTATAATCCTTGGTAGAAACTGAGAAATTAACACGGGCGTGCGACATGCCCGTGCCTACCAACCGTGGTCGAAACTGTGAAAATAACATGGGCGTGCGCATTTGTGCACGGGCATGGGAGAAGCAAACGAAGCAGGACACTGCCGTGTGACACGATCGTGTGCACCAACACGCCCAAAGCACACGGGCATGGGCCGAATTCCAGACGCGCCCCAATTCGAAAACCACGAAACACACGGGCTGAAATAAGGGCACACAGGCGTGCCCCATGGCGTGTGCCCCAAAATCTGTATAAACCCCCACTATTCATCATCCCCTTCCCCAATACCTTAACCCTAGCCACCAGCCTCTCCGCTGCCGTCACTACCTAAGCTCCCAAAATCCACCATTTCTTCTCCCTTTTTCTTCCATACACATCAAAATCTTCTCTCTTGTCCTTCATTCCCTACACATTCCCATCTTCTTCTTCCTTACTTCACTTATCCCACACCCCACTGTCGCACCAGTACCACCACCGCCGTCATCTGCGACACGTCGATGCCGCACCCCTCTTCCGTCAAGCACCACCATCGTTCATCAGTTGTTTGTTTCCCTTTCACCCCATTACTTTTTATTTTACTTCTTTTATTGATTTCTTGACTTATAATTGTTTTCATTGTTAATAATTTGCATGCTTATCTATGTTTAGTGATTTCCAATTTTACTAATGATAAAGATTTACTTAGTCATTTCATTGATCTTTACTCTTGTTTGATTTGCCCACGTGATTAGGATTATTAATAGTATTATCCACTATCACTTGATTGGTCCTTTAGCATTCGCTTGGTTTAGCCTTAGTACTCTGTCCATCTTATATTTAGCCCGTTGATTCATATGAAATATCACCACGTTTTGTTTTTAGCATGCTTGGATTTGTGTCCATATTATCTTATGAGCAAGTTATTATTTTTGGATTACTTAGACTTTGCTTGCAGATGTAGGAATTATTATTGATGACTTACTCTTTTATTCATAGGCACACTATTTCAAATCCACGTGGTAAGAAAACCGCCGCCTTCGCTTCAAAAAAATGGAAGGGATCTGGAGCCATGTCAGCAATCGCATCTGCCGAAGTGCGCCACCCCTTCTTATAGTTTCCCTTGGGACCCCAAGAGGAACTTTTTTAAATACTCCGTGCAAGACCCATCAGCGCAGGCCGATGTATTGATTGGACCGCTCTAGAGCAGATCCAACTCGCTGACGCAGTCCGAGCTCTCCTGACTACTAATCCATAGGGGCTCTTTTTTGAGATCGTCGAGCCGACATATCTCGATCTCACATTAGAACTCTGTTCGACCTTCCACTTTCAAACCATTATGACAGAGTTTGATGATCTCGAAACAGTCCAGTTCCGTCTCAGCGGTTTAGTTCACCAGTTGAACGTGCCTGAGTTCGATGCCGTATTAGGACTCTATACGGAGGAGTTCATGGACGACGACGACTTCGACAGTCTCCATCGTCACATCCACTATTTTCCTTCAAATTGCTGGAAGACCCTAGTCCCTGCTTCGACCACTTATGACCCTAGTCGCTCCAAGGCATTAGCTCTCGCACCATCACTGAGATACTTACACGCCATCCTAGCCCACACCCTAAAAGAACGGCAAGAGAGTACCGGTGCCGTCAGCACTAACGACACTTATTTTTTATGGAGCATGGCTTATGGGCACGTATTTGACCTCGCTTATTTCATCGCCCTAGCCATTCGCCATCAGACAAAGCGGCATAAGTAGGGAGACATTTCTATCATGGTACTTTGGTCTCCTCAACACGGCACCACAATCATCCTCCCTCACCCTCATCGATCAGATGTCCCCACAGGGCATCTCGAGTATGATCCAAAAGAGAATGATCGAGCGGCGACGTGGATTTGATCCTCCTCAGTACCGCCTCGTCCAGTCAGTTGAGTAGGAAGACCCAGAGGACATTACTGATGATGTCCCTCCACCTCACGAGGATCCACCATCTCAGCCACCACCTATTCATCTTCCAGTTCATGCGACTGCTTCACTCTCTGACATCTCTGAGCATCTTACTTGATTCGAGCAGTAATGTTTTTAGCGCTTCGATCACATTGATGCAACCTTACATCAGATTTGTCAGCACCTTCACATCTCATCGCCACCCCACCTCGCGAACCATCTGGCGATGAGGATTTTTGAAGACTTTTATTTATTATTTATTATTATTATTTTCACTTTTATCTTTATTTATCTTTTTAAATTACTTTTCATTTTATTTCTCTTTGATACTATTTTTATTTTTATCTTTAGGTTTTACAATTTATATTATGTAATTTATGTTTTTGGCCATTTCATTATGAGTAATCATGCTACTTTATATTTCCTAAAGAGTTAATGATTCTATCGCAGTTGTGAAGAGCTCCAAAGCTCACTATTACTTAGGAATTTGCAACTCTATTGGAAAAGGTCCTCTACGACTGCCATGCCCTGCTCGACCACGGCCATAGCTACCACCAGTTATAATATTCTTTTAGCACAGGACTTGTGGGCTAACAACCTCTACCACCACGGGAGTATCCTCCTCCAATCTCACCCTTGTCTTAGCCAATTACTTTTCATGACTCCAATTCAAGGATTCCATTTAACATTCAGGAAGTTTCACTTCTCTCCCTATCTTATGAGCTTATATCTATATTTTTCAGTAAATCTATTTTTGTACATTGAGGACAAAGTACATCTTAAGTGTGGGGGGGTTATTTATATCATTATCAGAAAAATCCATGAATTTTGTCTTATTCTCACGTGACTCACTCATATCACTATTAGAATGAATTTTGATTAATTTATGATTTTTATTGATATGTCTTGAATTAAAACATAGGCATTTATGCATTGATTGTTTAAACTTTAAGGAATTAGAGAATCAAACATGATAAGTTGATTTTTGAGAATTAAAATTTTTTAGGTTATTTCCCCAAGTTTAGGTATTATCTTGAAGTTGAAATTCACAGGATTAAAATAAAAAAGCCATAATTTTTGTGAGATCTTGAGCCTTTAGAGCATATATTATTTCTTTCATGCTCACTTTTATTGTTGCTATGAGTGCATCAATATTGATTTGTTATTCTAGAACTTGCTTCGATTATGCATTCAAGACCACACCACTGATTTGATTTATCGAGATGATAAAGACACTTAGGTTTAACCCACTCACTCCATAAAAGTCTACCTTCATATTTAACCCTTAGTGAACCTCCTTGAGCCTAACAAGCCATTCATTGATTTACCCTCAATATTAACCCATAACCCATTATTGTTGAAATCCCCTCAATTAATTTAATCCCTATTTTTGACAAGATTTGATTTGAATAAATTGCTTAGCTATGTTTTATTTTTGATAGTTAGCAAAGTTCTATGTTACTTGATTTGTTCTTAAAAAAAATGAACGAAGTTGCTGTAATTGAGATTTGTCATCTAGCATATTACGAAATTATGTAATGCTTGGTTTAAAACGATGTTAACCATGAAAAAAAGCTCAATTCTAGGATCATCTAATTAGGAATGTAATTTTTCAGCTTTAGTATTTTTCTAGTTAGGTAATTTTTCAATTCAATCTCGATTCTAACTTTCTCTTTCAGCTTGTGACCACACCCCCTAACCAAAGCCACGTTACAACCCTCTAAAGACCTTTTGATTGATGTATCATCTTAATATATAGTGGTGAAGATTTGATTTTCATGCAAGCCTATGGTAATAACTTTTCATATTGATTGATGAGTGCTAAATTTGTTGTCCTTAAACACCTCGAGTGATTTGAGTGAATCTTTAGTGAGAATGTTGAATTCTGTGATATTTTAAATCAAAGGTGATTACTTAGATGAGGGGAGACACCTATGTTTTCGTGATAAAATGCTCAACTTGGAATGTTTGAAACTTTGATGTTCTTCTAGTTGAATTCTCAATGTATGATTACTTATGGATTATTTTGAGATATTATTGATAGGAATTATAAGTTGAGAAAAATGAATTCTCAATTGTGAATTGAGGACTTTGCTTGAGGACAAGCAAACGCTTAAGTATGAGGGTATTTGATAAGTCGTAATTTATACATATTTTTATCCCATGATTAGTACATTTTCGGATGAATTATCATTAGATTTGTGGAATTTGATGCTCCTAATCCTTTAATTTCATTTTTTATACTTAGGTGAGCATAGGAGATTAAAAAGAGCAAGAAACAAGCCAAAAACGGAGAAAATGGGTCAATGTGGGAAATTAACACGGCCTAGACTTCCTTACACGGGTAGACCACACGCTCGTGTCTATTTAAAAGATTGTAACATGGCCTAAGCCATACCACACGCCCGTGTCTATTTAGCAGACTTTAACATAGCCTAAACCACCCCACACGGGCATGGTACACTGCCGTGTCCCTGTCAAGCCCAAGTCCAGTTCTACTCAGAAAAGGCCACTTTTGAGGTTTTTAAAGCATTCTAAAGCCTATATAAACACCCGAGGAGGCACCTAGAGGAACACACGGAGTAGGAGGCAAGGAATTACTCGAAAAAAGCCGGTCAATCCATCTCAGAAGCCGGATTCTCCTTCAAGATTGAAGATCTCCCTTCAATTTCCTTCAGGGGTTTTTGAGTTTTCTTTATGTTTTGTTATCATTATTCTTCTGAGATGTTTTCTTTTACACATATGATCTAAATCCCCTAAATACCTAAGAGGGATGAAACCTAAGACGGATCTTGTTACTATTTTCTGAATTATATGATAAATACTTGATTTGTTCTTAATTATGTGTTCTTAATTTTTGCTTTAATATTCTAGGATATTGATTCAAGTATTGATGTGCTTATTCAGAGGAGAAAAAGTCACTTTCTAAGAGTAGATCTAGCATAATTAAGTGGAGTTGATTGCATCCCTAGACATAGGGCGACATAAATCTGCCGGATTAGGGTCAAACCTAATAGGGGAATCTATAGAGCAAGTTAATGCAACACTAGGGGTTTTAATTAGAAAGAGATTTCAATTAATCCACCTAGGGTTAGACGTTGGTAGTCTCGAGAGAGATAATAATATAAATTAGGGATTTCTATGGATCGAGTCAAGTGAATAAATCGTCTAGTTCAGAGTCAAATATCAAGTGAAGTCTAGGTGGGTTCTTCCTTGGGTATTGTTTAAATCAATCAGTTTTCCCAAAAGTATTTCCCCAATTTACTTCCTGTGCATTCTTAATTTAGTTAATTAGTTTAGATAAAGCAAATCCCCTTATTTTTAGGCTAGATAATAAAAAGAAGGTTAATACTAGTACTTTTAGTTCTTGTGGGTTCGATATTTCGATCTTGCTATAAGCTATACTACTGTTCGATAGGTACGCTTGCCTTTATCGTGATAATAGTTAATTTTCAAGTACGATCAATCATAAATATAAAACTTATCACGCATAACAAGTTTTTGGGGCCATTGCCGGGGAACTAAGATATTAGGAATGCTTAATTTTTATTACTTTAGCCATTTATTTTATTGCAATTTAAATATTATTTTTTTTATATTACTAAATTTTCTTTTATTTACTTCTGGCAGGTTTTTATAGTTTATGACTAGAAGGAACCTGTCAGGACCTCTAGTTTTTGATAGTGAGGTCGAAAGCACAGCTCGTATAAATCGAAGAAAGATAAGACAAAGCCTACAATACATAAAGGAAGGGCAAGAGGATGATATTCAAACCACAACCGAGGAGATTGCGGATAATCATAATAATCCGCTACCTCTTGTGGCTATTGCGAACCGAGTAAATCAGGATCCCGCTCCTCGTACTATGTATGATTATGCTAACCTAGTTTAACAGGAGCTGAATCGAGTATAGTTAGACCTGCTATTACTGCAAATAATTTTAAACTGAAACCTAACACGATTCAAATTATACAATAGTTTGTTCAGTTTGGTGGTTTGCACGACGAAGATCCAAACACTCATTTGGCAAATTTTCTGGAATTCTGCGACACCTTTAAGATCAATTGCATTTTTGACGATGCCATTCACCTTCGGTTATTTCCCTTTTCATTGAGGAATAAGGCTAAGTAGTGGTTGAACTCGTTACCACGAGGGTCAATCACAACTTGGGAGCAAATGGCATAAAAATTTTTACTAAAATATTTTACGTCGGCTAAAATGACTAAACTAAGGAATGATATCTCCTCTTTTGTCCAGATGGATCTAGAAACCCTGTATGATACATGGGAGAGATACAATGACCTATTAAGAAGGTGCCCTCACCATGGGTTACCTTTATGACTGTAGGTTCAGACTTTTTACAATGCTGTGAACCCCTCAACAAGGCAAATTATCGACGCAGCTGCCAGTGGAACTTTGAACAACAAAACACCTGAAGAGGCTTACGAATTTATTGAAGAGATGTCACTGAATAACTATCAGTGGCAAGTCATGAGAACAAAGCCGACAAAAGCAGCCAGTGTTTTCAACCTCGACGCGGTTACTACACTGTCTAACCAGGTAGATCTTTTAAATAAAAAGATTGACGATTTGTATGGTTCTACTCAGGTACATCTAGTGATGAGGTACGATTCAAATGGAGGAGGAGTACACACAGAATATGAATCTTTCAACCTTAGCACCGGGGAGGAACAATTTCAATATATGGGTAACAATAATTCTAGACCTCAAAATAACCCATACAGTAACACTTATAATGCAGGTTAGAGGAACCATCCCAATTTCTCGTGGGGTGGCCAGGGAAATCAAAGGCCACTGCATCCCCCAGGTTTTCAACAACCACCTTACCAGCAGGAAAAGAAGCCGAACCTTGAAGAGATGCTAAAAAAATTTATCTCGAGGTCGGGAACTCATTTTTAGAATACTGAAACAACACTTAAGAATCAACAAGTGTCAATCAAAGGCTCAAAACTCAGATAGGCCAGCTTGCTAAACTGATTTCTGAACAACCACAAGGTAGCTTGCCGAGTAACACTGAATCTAACCCAAGGGAATAGCTTAATGCGATTACCGTTTGAGATAAAGAAGGGTTAGTTGAACCTCAACCAGAATCGAGGCAAGAAATTGTGGTAAGTAAAGGTAAGGATGAGGTGGACCACAGTGAGCGAAAATTGGTAAGTAAAGAGTACAAACCCCGTATACCATATCCCAGAGTGACAAGGAAAGACCACACGGATGAACAATTTTGTAAATTCCTTAAATTATTATAAAAATTACATATTAACTTACTGTTTATTGAAGCTCTTTCACAGATGCCAAACGCAGTTAAATTTTTAAAGGAGCTTTTAGCAAATAAGGGGAAGTTGGATGAGGCGTCGCATGTGGAGTTAAATGCAGTTTGCTTAGCCATTCTACAGAATAAGCTACCCAACAAGTTGAAAGATCCAGGGAGTTTTACAATTCCTTGTTTAATTGGCAGTTTAAACATTAACAATGCTTTGGCTGATTTAGAGGCTAGTATTAATGTCATGCCCTATAAAATGTTTAAACAACTAGGTATTGGGAAACCCAAACAAACTAGGATGCACATTCAATTGACAAATAAAACAATTAGATTTCCTAGGGGTATTATTGAAGATGTACTTGTTAAAATTGACAAATTTATATTCCCAATTGATTTTGTTGTTTTAGACATAGAAGAGGATAGTGACGTACCTTTGATTTTAGGACGACCCTTTTTAGCAACTGCTAGAACTATTATTGATGTTGGTACAGGTGAACTCACACTTCGTGTGGGTGATGAAACAATCACTCTTCAAGCTCGTAATTCGAGTAACACATCGAATATTGAGGGTGGTTGTATAAATAATGTTACTAATCTGATCATGTGGTGCAACCTTCTTTGCAGGAAACATGTTCGAAGAGCATACGTGAGCCATGTTCAAGTAACAACAAAGGACCCATCTATGAAGAGAGAAGGCTACAGATCGAGGAACTAGATGAATGATATACACAGAAACCGAGAACACACCATAAACTAAAACCACGCCATGATGGACTAAATGTTTTATCAAATCAACTTAAGGTTGGGGACAAAGTACTATTAGATGCGGCATACCTTTATATTACCACTTCTGAACCAAATGGAGCAATCCCTTTTACGGTACTTAGCATTTTTCCATACCGTGCAGTAGAGGTAACTTATTCCAAATTCGGCACTTTTAAGGTAAATAGTACTCCTTTAAAACCTTATTTTGATGAAATTGATAGCAGGAATGAGGAGTGTAAACTCCTCGCACCACCATGACCACGCAACAAAGAGGTAAGTAGAGCTTAGACTCTAAATAAGCGCTTCTCTAGAGGCAACCCGAGTACTAACGGTGTTTATTTCTTTAAATTTTAGTTTTTAACATCTAAAGCATTAACTGAGTCCTTGAGCACAGGTTTTCCAAACCCACATGACCAGGCACACTAGCATGCCTGAGGCCGTGCTCATACAACGGGTGGCGACACGGAAGTGCGATACGGTCGTGTGGAAATAGAGAAAAATTTTTCCCAGAACACGGGATTGAATATGTTGCCACGGCTGAATTACACCCAACTCAGTGAGACCTAATAATTACAATGTTTATCCAAACATGCCATCATTGTGTAATTATAAGCAATTGCACTCAAATCTATTTACTATGTGGGTTTCTAAACACTACCGAATGTAAGTAATAAAATGTGCATATTAAAACAAAAACATATACAAAAATATTAAAATAAAGTTTTGGTTGAGTAATAAATTTAAAATTTTTTTCAATGTAATTGACATAGGTTCAAACCCCAACATATGCATATATATATTTTTTATTTTTTAACTTAAAAAAGGTTAAAGTACCCTTGAATAATATAACTTATTTTAAATATGGTTAAACATTTTTGTAATTTTCCTAACCGAGTTGGTGCTCAGTTGACCCATTACACCAACATAGCCAGAGATTTTATTAACGGTACAGATAAATTTTAGATAAAAAATTTAAAAACCATATTTTTCTATAATATAAGTTGTACTATTATTAAAATCTTTTTATTTTTTAATAAAAAAATTTATATTAAAATTACTAAACATTATAATTTTAAATTTTTATCCTTTCAATTAAGACTTTACTTATTTTTATATAAATTTTTAATAAATATATTTTTTATAATTTTATGTTACTCGCATGTTTTTCATAATCTAATATATACTTGTTATACCCCTCTACGTGAAAGACACGTGTCAAGCACAAAAGACATTGTTGACTTTGCATTGACCCTCTAAGCACAACCATCCAACCCCTTTCAAACGGAACCTATCACCGTGGTCATAATAGATTGTTATCTTAATGTGAACACACTTCCAAGACAATAAGGAGCCCATTTAGGCTTAATTACTTTAAACTGATAGAACCCTATAATACGCACCCATGATTATTCATTACATGTTTAACATGCTGAAATGCTTATCTAGCCAATATCATACTAGTGAAAAATGAGACTCCTTTCCTAGAAATACCTTGAAAAAGTATGGGCAAGGGATCAATCCCTTTTATACCTTAAATTACTTGCATTTATCATTTCAATCAACTTGTTCTCTTGCCCTTGTTTCAGTTCTCAACCACTATAGGTGAACCAACATCTACTACATCACATTGATCTCCTTCTCGTTCCAACTTATCTTCCTCCCTTGTTATACTTTGTATAAACAATACTTAAATTACAATTATATTCACAATTCAATATATTCAACAAATTTTTTAATTAAAATAAATAATCATTAAAAGTATGAAACTAAATAGCTAATTTAACAATGAGCTAACTAAAATAAATATGATTTACATATGATAAGACCCAATTGAACACTCAAAATTAGAGGTTGTCAATATTTGCTAAAATAACCAAAGTTTTATTGGTATGAACAAAAACTCTCTTTTTTGAAATTACAACTATATTATCTGTTTCAACTAAAATTAGTCATTACATGAATTAGATAATTAATATAACATCTCAAAAATCGAGGGTTAGTAGAACTGGGTTTGTAAATCGAGAGAAAGTGGTAATGCCTTAATTTTAAGATTATCTATGCATTTTTAGGAAATAAATGAGGCATTAGTTTGTTGGTTAATTGTTAGTGAAACGTTCCTTGAAACCTAAGTTCAAATCTTTTCTTCCTCACCATTTTTACTATTTTGCAAATTTTGTCTTAAACCCTAGTATGTGACATGCCTTGCTTTTAAAATAAATATTGCAAAATTATTTCAAGAATGAGGAAAATTCTTAATGGTTAAAAGAAATATGAGAAAGTATGAAAATTAATTGAGGTCCCAAGTTCAAATTCTTTTCCTTGCAAAATAATTTAATTTTTGGCAAAAATCCCTTATTTTTAATGTGTGTGCCACCCAAGTCTTGTAACCCTAGGTATAAATGTTAATTTTTCACAAATAATCAGCCTTTAATCCTCCTACTCATTGCCCTAGCTATTCATCTCCTCCATTCCCTCTCTTTGATTTTATTTTGTTTTTCCTTTCCTCCATTAATGCCATCGCCTACACCTCCCATTTCACAATCTCTTCCTTTTACTTATTGCGTCAAGATTGTGCACCATCTTCTTTATTATATTGATTCCATTTATCCTCATCTAAATCAGACCCAAATCTGAAATCTTAAACCCCAAGATTGATCCCGAACATTGCCAAGAAAGTGTCATTGCCGTTTCTCTCAACTAGCTTGGGTAAGATCTCTTTTCTTTTCAATTTATTGATTAATCTTGTCAATTAAAAAAAAATCCAGATCTGGAATTTGGTGGATTTTAAATGATTTCAAATTATTTTTCCAGATTTTAATGAGATCTCAAACCATTTTAAAATTCAACCCCAATTTTGGCAACCATGGGTGGTGGTGTGTGTGCCTATGTGCAAGAAAGAGGGCTGTTTTGTTTCTTGAATCTTGCCCAATTAATTCCATCCTTGAACCCTCCTAATTATGTTTTAAACCTATGTCAATTATGGAAAAATTTTCTTGATCAATTGGTCATTTGAAACTTGCAAATCGTGAAGCATAAGTGCAATTAAGGATAACTAGTTTGTTATTTCGACGTAGTTGTTGGGTAAAGGTTATGAATTGATTAAATGAAGGAATTAATAATTAATTAGATACTTATTTTCTAGTATATTATTGAATTAGGTGCTAACCCAAACACTCGAAATCAACCGTAAAGGCGAAGAACAATTGCACGTACGGTTCGCATCGGTATAGTGTAAGGAATCTAACTAGGTTTGATTCATAAAATGGTTATAATTTCAAAAATTGGTTTGCACTCATAAGTAGGTTTTTGGGGGCTGCTTTAATATTCAATTTATTGAATTTACGCTAAATTTTGGTTTAGGTTCGTTTAAGGAATTATTAAGGAAAATTGGAAGATTCGCTAGTGTACTGCGAGTAAGAGAAAAATAAGGTGTGGGTCCTAAAATCATAAAATTATTTGAAAATATTAAATATCATGTTATCTTTGATAAATTAGCTTGTTTATTGGATTGGCTTAATAGCCAAATTATTTATTTTGTGAGTGGCCAATCCAAGTATGTTTCGAGCATTAAAATATTGACATGTTGGCAAAATTGCTAGTTTGATAGTATGAATGTTTGATTGAGTTTGTAATTGCATATTTGAGTTATGAGATATGAGAATATTTGATTGAATGATATAATGTGTTGAGATATTAAGCTTATATATTGTAACACCCTGAATTTTGGCCAAGAAGTATTAGGTCTTGAGCATGAAAACAGTTAGGAGGCTGCACATAAATATTTAGTTGTGCAAGAAAGTGACATAAATGTATGTTTGGCTTAGTGGTTGTGTGCTCTGGAAGTGTCTGGGAAGTCATGGGTTCAGGCCTTGGTTTCCACAAAAAATTTTCTTTTAAGGATAAAACCCCTTTCTTTGGCCAGTAGGGTTATAAGTTTATTTTGGTAAAAACATAATAGAAAGGGCTTGCTGGTCTAATGGATATTAGCGTGGAGTGTGCTATTGGTCTGAGGTTCGAATCCATACTTGTGCTAATGGAGATTATTTTTACTGGTGGCCATGGGAGGAAGTTGTGTTTGATCAAAACACTGAGGAGTTTGAATGAGTTTGAAGGGGTTGTTGTTGGCCGAATTTGGGGAGTGAAAAGGGGGATTTTCGGTTGTTGAGGTTTGTGAGCAGGAGGGTTTTTAGGAGGAAATTGGGGAATTCAAATTTGGTGGAAGAGTTGTGCCGAATTTGAACTGTGGCACTCTAAACTTTTGGTTTTGGCAAGTTGAAGTACTCAGTTTTCGAGTTTGTGAGCATTTTGTGAGCATTTTTGGCTCTTTTCCTTTTGTTCTCTGAAAACCGATTAATGTTAGGGTGTGTGGGGTTAGTTTTCTTCTTTGCATTTTTTGGTTTGACTGATTACTCCATCTCTTCTTGGGGCCGAAAATAGAAAAAAACCATCGGGTATGTTTTTCCTCCTACTTGCTTTTCAGTGTTGTTTCCTCTTTTGACCATTTCTCTACTGTTAGCTGATTCTTTCTCATCTACTATACTACCAAATGTGCTTATTCTTGTGACCCTAACCGAATACCACTCTTCCCCTCTTAATTGATTTTGCGCCGTCATTATCATTTTCTTTTTTGCAGTGGCCGAACATTTCTTTCTCCTCTCCCTTTGTTCCTTCGGCTTTTATTGAGTGTCCCTATTGCATTGTTTAACCGATTACCTTCTTCTCATTCCCTCTTTTGCTTTTAGCTTTTCTCTTAAAAGAGGGAAAACTTGTTGGTGTTCCTCTGTTCCTTGGCCAAATATTTGGTCTAGCTATCCTTCCACTTCTGTCAACTTTCCTCATCCTAGCGGTTGGTTCTGCCCAACGCGAGTTACTTCTGGTTGATAGGTATTTCGGTAAGGATAAAAGTAACGTTGCAAGCGTGTAAATAGTGTGTTATTTAGTAATCTATTAAAGTTCCTAACATGTGATCATGTCGCTTTGTTTTGGCAGCATCTAATCGTATGGAACTCAGTTTATCTATGGATTTGTAAGGCTACATTGGTTGAAGTACTGGAAGTAAGTGCCAATAACAAAGTTGATGGGAACTGTTATTGTATTAAACATGACTAGCGTTGGTCATGAACTTGTCTTGTGTTTTAGGTGTGAATCATTCCAGGATCATTCGTACCAGGAATCCAAACAGGTGTGTAAACACTGCCCAACTATAGACCGGCAAAAGCCTAAAAACACGACTATTGACACTACATGAGCATGCACTCACTTGTGCGGTAATCCAAATGTGTAAAATGTAGGCATTTGATCGTAGAGCCCACCATGAGCGTTTTCATGGGCTTAGGCTGTTTTGGCCCATGTTGGGCTGAAATGGGCTGTGTGGGCTCCACGGGCTTGTAGGCCCCACATGGGTAAACCATACGGGCGTGTGAAGATTATTGGGCTAGGCTGTGTAGCTTACATGACCAAGGCCATTTTTGGGCTTTGTGGGCCACACGGGCGTGTGGGCCCACATGGGCCGCATTATGGGCTTTGGGCCCATTTTCACTGTTTGAGTGTCAAGGTTGCATGGGTTGTCCGAGACAATTGTGGACCTACTATTGGGACGGTGAGTATACCTAGACCCTAATTTGATGAAATGACCGTTATACCCTTCTGAGCTAAATGACCGATATACCCCTATGTGATGTATGACTGTTTGAGCATGCCATCTTTATTGTATATACATTTTTATTATGTTGCATTGCATGGGGTGGGATAGATGATTTGGAGGAAGTGTACTGAAAAGCTATAAGCCTATTACTAGCATCTCTGCTGCAAATGCTGTTTTAGCGCCGCAACCGATGCTACATGGTGTGTAGGGATGGGTGGGTCGATTTAATCCCCACATGGTGTGTAGGGTTGGTACGAGGATGGTGTGTAGAGGCTAGAGTGGGTCAGATTTTTTGATTACATATTGTACTGATTCTGTTGTGGGCTTAGGCCCCACTGATACTATTGCTATAATGGGCTCAGGCCTAAACTGCTATTGTTATTGTATTGGGCTAAGGCTTAATTGATACTGGACTGTTTCTGATACGGGCTTAGGTCCAGACTGTATTAGCCTATTGTATGACTGATTGTTTGTTTAATAAGGGATTACACACTGAGTTTTCATAAACTCACCCTTCTGCTTATCTGTGCAGGTAATCCTTAGGTGGGTCAGTGCTGCGAGAGACTCAAAGGTAGCCACACAATAGCTTATGCTCTCATGTTTGTCTTTTAATTTATAAGTAGTTAAATTTGGGTATTTTTATGTAATAAGGCCTCTCAAGAATTTATTTTTAATTTGGGGATTTATATTTGTTGGATTTACATCTGTTAGCAGTAGGACACGTGTTTTCAAAAGATAAATTCTTTTCAAAACACCTCGTATACGCAACATATTTTCAAAGCTTCCGCAACAAGCATGGTTTTAAAGTGTAATAACAATCTAATATGATTAACATTTTACTAAGACGACTAGAGTTTTTAACAATGAACGAGGTATCTTAATTTTTCGTTTAGAATTCAAAGAGGTTTTTATTTAGAACACATGTTTCAACAAAATTATGTTTTTCGAAAACCACTTCAATGTGACATCGCCAGATTCGACCATAACGTCTAGGCCGGGTTTGGGGTGTTACATATATGATTTAAACATATAAGATATTTGTTTTATTGTGTACTGAAAAGGGTGCTATTTATGTGTAACTAAAATCAGTAAAGTAAGTGAAATTGAACGATATTGATTGATACAAACACAATGGTAATTTGAAAGATTGGAACAGTGTTTCCATTTACTAAAAATATGTTATTATTGAGGACATCTAAGCATGTCAAATGAATGTGAAAAGTATTGAGATATGATTATGTATGAGATTGTGTGACATATTGCATATGCATTAGGTTGGGATTTTGTGGTTGACGGAGGAGTTCCGTGGAGTACCGCCAGCATATTAAATCCACATTATTCGTAGTTAGTGCATTGCACCTAGAGTATCGAGGGGAATAGCAATTTATCACATTTTTACTGGCAGATTTTTTGCATTTTTACTGGCAGAATTTTTTGCATATTGTTATCGATGGTTTTAATCACAATGGGCTTAAGCCCATAATGTTTTGGAGTTCAGATGACGGCTTCTAGGGAACTCCTAGTGTGTAGCGGACGGTATGGGTAGGAACCTTTTTGCATCGCATCATGTTCATGACATACTCGATTTTTTTTTAATTTATGATATGTGTTGTATTGTGTTGTATTGTGTTGTATTGAATGGTATCAAAATTAATAATTGTTACTCGAATGAATGATGTCTCATGCTCACACACTGTTTGACATCAATTTGATAATGGCTATGTAATGACATGAAATTCCTACGATGGTTCTGTTTTCTTCTGTTAGAGCTAGTCTATTTCACTGTATTCGATATTTATGTTTGTTTGAATAATTGTTCGACTCACACTGAGCTTTTCATATGCTTACCCCCAATAGTGTTTAACTTCAGATAAACCTGAAAATTAGGACCAGACTTGAAATCGGAGACTCACGTTGGACCTTAGATTATTTTTCTTAATAAGTATTATTAAGTATTTATTGGTTTTAGTTTGTAATTTTTAATTATTTCTGGTCTGTTGCTTGGTAACTTTTCATTTGGGGATTTTGCATGCGTGGATTACTCAAGCATAATAACTGGATAATGCATGATATCGAGATTGAGTAAAATTTGATATTGTTCCCTTGTTTTCGCTACATTGCAAAGGAATCGTTTTTGAAAAACAAATCAATAAGGTAACAAAGTTTCCAAAATGACTTGAATTTTTTTTCCGCTGCATTAGTTTAACTTCGAGTTTTTTCTTAAAGAAGAGCGACAAGCAAATGGTTTTTCTGAAACAACACTATCAATAATAAATTTAATCCTAAGTATACACGACCTAATGAATGAATGCTGTTAAGCTAACTTAAAGTACAACTACAGTTTTCTTTAAAATGAGTTTATTTATGGTCTTCAAAAGTAACATAAGTTAGCTTAGCCATTTCAGTGGCTAATGTAGCCTTCTCAATCTAGCCATAACGTCTAGGCCGGGTTAGGGAGGTTACAATTAACTCAAAAACTAAATAAATTCAGACTAACCTACTAATTAAAATTGAATAAATATGGAGAGAATCCATACATTTATATAAGGTTAGACTCGAACATGAGATCACAAAAATTTCAAAATCTCAACATTACCATAGAACTAATGTTTCAATTAGTAGAACAAAATTTTGATTATGAAAGAGAAAACAAAAAAAAGATCATTATAGATCGTATGTTCTTTTTCAGTATCAAGTTAAATATTAATAAAATCTTAACTTTGATTGTTTTTTATATTTTCCTAATAACGTAGTTGTGGAGGGAAAAAGTGGGTTGAGGTAGATATGATGGTTCACCCGATAGCTTGAGAGTCGTAAGGTGAAAACAATGTAATTAGGTAGAAAGAAAAGAGAGAAAAGGAAGGAAGGAAGGATGAGAGTACGATGCTTGAAGATGGCTTGAGAGAGAGAGAGAGAGAGAGAGAGAGAGAGAGAGAGAGAGAGAGAGATAAGCACTCATAGTTCATATTGAGTTTGTAACATCCCTAACCTATATCCGTCGTCGAGATAGGGTTACGGAGCATTAGCAAAAATTCATAACTTTAAACATTCAATTCAAAACATTTCATAAATCATTGTAATTATCAATCAATCACATTCATAACGTCCCTTATTTGAAACCTCGAGGTCTTAGAAACACATTAGAAATGACTCGGGACTAAATCAAAATCATATAGAATTTCATAAAAAAGGTTGAAAATTTTCATACTACAGGGGTCACAAGGCTGAGACACACACCCGTGTCTCAGGTCGTGTAGGCATTCGAATTAGAGACACATGGCCGTGTCCCAGCCTGTGTCGGTGCCCGTGTAACTCACTGACTTGGGTCACACGACCAAGCCACACGACTATGTGCCAGGCCGTGTGCTAGGCCATGTAACTACCTGACTTGCAGCCCTTTGAAACTTATAGGGGACACACGACTGAGACACATGCTCGTGTCTTAGGTCGTGTGGATAAGAAAAAGGCCACTTTCAAGCTATTTCCTTCACCCAAATCATGCTTACACATACAAGCCCTTTGCACCTATTTCAAGCATTTAAAAATGTACCTAAAATGTGTATAATAAAGCTATATCAATGTGGTATTTTGCATACAACCAATATGCCAATAGGCATATCAATTCATATCGCATCAAAGATACTTAAACATAAGCATAACTTAGCCATTTATTAACTCAACATTTGCAACATAATTCCATACCAAGTCATACCTAAGATCACATTCAAGCATACCAAAAGAGCTATTCAAAATATATCATCACTAACCATTTTAACATTAACCAACAAGCACCAAAATGTCATCAACCAAAGTACCTTATTTACCAACCAAACATATTGGTTGTTTACAAGTACAAAACACCTATACATGCCATTATAACCATGACTTTAAAACATCAAAATATATTAATATACCCAATGGATAGTGTGATAGGTCTTCGACGATCTTCCAACCCGAACAAGCTTCCAAATCGAGTAAAATTTTGGCTATCGTCGAATAGAAATCGCCGAGAAACGTTATAGAAGTTAGAAGCTTTTTAGGTTTGGCTGGCTACTACAAGCGATTTGTTAAAGGATTTTCTATTATGGTCGCTCTGATGACCAGGTTGCTCCAAAAAGATGTTAAGTTTGAGTAGTCAAAAAGTTGTCAGGAATGCTTTGAGAAACTAAAGGCGTTATTGACCGAAGCACCGATTTTGGTACAACCCGAGTCGGGTAAAGAATTCGTGATCTATAGTGGTGCATCCTTGAATGGTTTGGGATGTGTACTCATGCAAGGAGATAAGGTGGTAGCCTACGCTTCAAGGCAGTTGAAGCCTCACAAGAAGAACTACCCGATACATGAATTGGAATTGGCCGCCATTATTTTCGCGTTAAAGATTTGGAGACACTATCTGTATGGTGAGAAATGCCGGGTGTTCACCGATCATAAAAGCTTAAAATACTTGATGAATCAAAAGGATTTGAACCTAAGGCAATATAGATGGCTCGAATTACTCAAAGATTACGAGCTTGTGATTGATTACCATTCGGCTAAGGTGAATGTAGTAATCGATGCTTTGAGTAGGAAATCATTGTTTGTCTTGAGAGCTATGGGTACACAGCTAGCTTTGTCTGATGATGGCTCAATCCTAGCAGAGTTGAGAGCTAAAACGACCTTTTTTCAATAGATTTTTGATGGCCATAAAGTCTATAAAGAGTTACAAGCTAAAAGAGCTCAATGCAAGTCTAGCAGTGAACCAGATTTTTAAATTGACTCTCATGGTTGCTTAAGGTTCCGTGGTAGGATTTGTGTTCCGAACGACGTCGAGTTGATTCAGAATATTTTATATGAGGTGCATAGAGGTTGTTTATCAGTTCACCTAGGTAGTACAAAGATGTATAATGATTTGAAGAAATCGTACTGGTGGAATGGCATGAAAAGAGATATCTCAGAGTTCGTATCGAAATGTCTAATTTGTCAACAGGTAAAGGCTGAACATCAAGTGCCTTCAGGGTTACTTCATCCTATCATGATTCCTGAGTGGAAATGGGATCGTATTATCATGGAATTTGTAACAGGGTTGCATTTGACCCCAAAGAAGAAAGATGCCATCTGGGTCATAGTTGATAGGTTGACTAAATCGGCTCATTTTATACCAGTGTGAACCGATTTCTTGCTTGATAAGTTAGCCAAACTATACATTATTAAAATTTTGAGACTTCACGAGTACCCTTATCGATTGTCTCGGATAGAGACTCGGGGTTCACTTTTCAATTTTGGAAGAAGTTGCAAGAAGCTTTGGACACGAAACTAAATTTTAATATCACTTTCCATCCATAAATCGACGGCCAATCCGAGGGAGTAATTCAGACTTTGGAAGATATGCTAGGTGTTGTGTTCTTGAATTCCAAGGCAGTTAGGAATAGTACTTACCGTTGATAGAATTTGCCTACAACAACAGTTATCAATCAAGTTTGAAAATGGCACATTTTGAGGCTTTATATGGGCGTAAATTCCGAACACCCCGATACTGGACTGAGCTCAAAGAAAATAAGATTCATGGGGTCAACTTAATTAAGGAGATCGAGGAAAAAGTAAAGATCATTCGTGATAGTTTAAAAGCTGCTTCTGATAGATAGAAATCTTACGCTGATTTGAAACGAAAGGAAATTGAGTATCAAATTGGTGATAAGGTATTTTTAAAAGTGTCTCCGTGGAAAAAAAGTCATGAGATTTGGAAAGAAAGGCAAATTAAGTCCTCATTTTATAGGGCCATATGAGATTACTGAAAGGATTGGACCGATAGCATATCGGTTGGCGTTGCCATCAGAGTTGGAAAGAATTCATGATGTGTTCCATGTATCCATGTTGCACCGTTATCGATCTGATCCCTTACATGTAATTTCACCAACAGAGGTTGAGATTTGTTCGGATATGACTTACAAAGAGGAACCGATTAGGATACTAGCTCGGGAGGTCAAACAATTGAGAAATAAGAATATTGCTCTCGTGAAAGTACTGTGGCAAAGGCATGGAGTTGAAGAGGCTACATGGGAGCTTAAAGAGACTACGAGAAACCAATACCCAACACCTTTTTACTGGTAAGATTTTCAAGGACGAAAATCCCTAAAGGGGGGAGAGTTGTAACATCCCAACTTAGGGCCTAGTCAGAACAGTGGTTTCGAGACCACATCTCTGAAATAGAAATAATTATTTCATGATTATTATGAGCCTTGTATGAGGATAGATGCTTGTGTAAAAATTTCATGGAGAAATTCTATGCTTAAGATGCCCAATTTAGTTTTAAGGACTAAATTGAATATGTTGAAAAACTTGAGTTCTAGAAGCTTTTAGCATGAATTTTGAGTTTGGATTATAAATTAGAGGTTCTCAAATAGTAATTTGACCAAGTTCTAAAAATTTGGACAAAAATGGGCATGCATGGGTAAAATTTTAAAGAAAGGCCTTAAAGGCATTTTGGTCATTTGGTTAATGAAAGAATTAAAAGGGAAAAATCAAGCAAAAATGTTGTCCATCTTCTTCATAGTGTGCTGAAAATTCAAAGGGTTCCATAGCTAGGGTTTTCAACATTTCAAGCTTGATTGTAAGTGCTCCCTAGCCCCATTTTTTATGTTCTTTATATTTTTGAGATCCTTGAAGCATGTTCTAGCCATTTCTACCATTATTTTAAGCTAGGGTTCATGTTCAAAAACTTACCCATGTGTGACATGTTTGTATTTTGGTGTTTAATGGAGGAATATGAAAGTTTGATGTATGATAAACATCTTTTATTAAGTGGTTTTCTATGAAAACACGTAAAAAGGACCAAGTTGCAAAAGTTGTAAAAGTTTGTAGTAGAAAAGAGAAATAAAGGAAAATGTGGGCTATTATCAGCTAGAATATAATTTGGCTAGGCTTGGGAAAATAAGGGAATGCATGTATTTCATTTTACGAGCCTAGAGTCTAAAACGTAAAAATGTACAAAGTTAGGGTAAAAAGGTAATTTTTCCATAGAGTAAGTTTTCAAGATGAAATTGAAGAATGTGATGAATTAATAATTTAATTTGTTCATATAGACTTAGAAAGACCAATTCCAGAAGTAGACCGTGGAAAACAAAAGGTTTTGGAATAGCCAGAATCCAAACCCGAGACATCATTCAGGTAAGTTCGTGTAACTTAACCGGTTATATATATAAATGTGTTGATTCTATTGCTGTGTTGTATTGAATTGTATGAAAATGTCCATAATCCTGAATTTGAGTGAAAAGATTTATATTCCATTCGAATACTGAATTCCGATGGATAAGTTATTTCTAACGTGAAATGGGATCCTGCATGTGTTGCATAAAGGATTTAACTCGGACGGGTAATCCATTGATCTCATTATAGAAAGGATTTAGCCTGGATGGGTAATCCTGAAACGAGCCTGTTGATCATATGTTTTAGCTAGGATTAAGCTTGGACTGGTAATCCTAATTGACTGGATTTAGCTTGGACTGGTAATCCAGATTGGACTCTGTAGGGAATTCTTTGTCATAAGAAGGTTTTAACTTGGACTGGTAATCCAAAAAAGCCCTTAGAGTACATGGCACAGCTAGAATTTAGCTTGGTCTGGTAATTCTGCTGTAAGAGGTGTGGCTCGAGAGTGTACCGAAAGGGTACTACTGAATATGAATTGACGGTCAGTAAATTGTACATTTAGAGTGTACTAAATGATGAAATATCCATCGGGAATTCAATGATTCAATGGATAAAGTACATGTAAATGACTTGAGAAATATGAATTTGAATGTGTACATGATATGATGAGCTCATCTATGGATCTTGAAATCATGTGTTTAAGGAAAATTAGTTATAATTGATGGATAACATGGCTTATTAAGATTATGTGTTAAAATGACCGGTAAGTTTACTTTTTGTTATGCGAACTTACTAAGCATGTAATGCTTACCCCGTTTCACTTCCCTCTGTCTTATAGAGCCTGTGAACTCGTGAAGGTTGGAGGATGGTTGGAGCTTTGATCACACTATCAGCAATCTCATTTTGGGAATAAAAGAACTATTCATTTTCATATAATGGCACGTATAGGGTAACTTATCTTTTTAGTTATATGTGTCATTTAAATTAGCCAAGTGTAATGGCTTATGATGGTTAACAAATCATTTTGTATCTGGCCATGAGATATGGTTCATATTTCACTATTGGGTTGTAACCTTTATTAATCATGCATGCATGCAAGTGTTCATGTTAATGTGATTGTTTGAGAATGATGGACGTGAATAATGGCTTATTGAATTGTGATGAATCATGAACTATAAAGATGGCTACAACAATGTAATAATGGGTAAAGTTGGAAAGAGGGTTATAAAACCTAGTAGTTACATATTAGTATGAAAAGATTGAAGGAAGTTTGTAAACTTGAGATAGACTTAAATAATATTAGGGGCATAATTTTAATCATGAATGTGGGTACTTGAGTAGCTAGATGTGCCTTGTTGCATGTTAAGAAAAATGTATAAGTAAGTCAGTCTTAAAGGTGACAAATGGCTTGGAAAATAGCCTAGAATTTGTCCACATGAGCAGACACACGGACGTGTGTCTAGACCGTGTGTGACACACAGTCTGCCCCATGGGAGTTTTGTTCGGCCGTGTGTCCCCTGCACCTTAGTTTTACAAGTTAGAATGTCCAACAGTAAACACACGGGCTAAGACACGGGCATATGGCTTGGCCGTGTGAGAGACACGGCCTACCCACATGGGCGTGTACTCTGGCTGTGTGAAGTCTGCACCATTTTATGAAAAAATCATTAAATTTTTAATTAATCACATGGTCTGGCCACACGGGCATGTTGTGCAGTCGTGTGACCTTACTTTGGTGCTGACGTCATAGTCAGAGAATTACATGGCCCGAGGACACGGGTGTGTCCCCGGTCTCACACGGGCGTGTGACTCAGTTCAAAGGAAAAATCGTTCAAGTTTTTCTAAAGTTTTCGGTTTGGTCTTGAACTATCCCCAATGCATGTTATGGACCTCGTAGGTCTATATAAGGGATGTTAAACATGTATATTATTGAAGTTGGTTTGAAAGGAAGTTTTATAACCCGATTTTGCATGAATATTTGTGTACTTGCCCGGTAATGGCTCGTACCCTGTCCCGACCTCAAATACGGTTAAGGGGTGTTACAATTCATCCTTAACCCAAGCTAGAAAAATTTCAATGCATCCATAACATCTCATACATTTCATTATTTCACAATTTCCACCACACATTTTATAGAATTTACAAATAAATCCCTAATTGACATTTTCAACCAAAACCACTTTACAAATGTTATTTACCTAACAACATAGATTCATTTTCTTCCATCAAACATAAAAAACAACATGAACACTGTAATATCCCGAATTAGGGCCTAATCGGAATAGTGGTTTCGTGACCATAAATCCGAGATAGAAATAATTATTTTATAATTATTTTTAGGTTTATGATATGATTGCATGATTGTGTGAAAATTTCGTGATGAAATTCTATGCCTAAAGTGCTTAAATTGAAAGTAGGGACTAAATCGAATAAGTTGCAAAACTTGCATTCTAGAAGTTTTTAGTATGAAATTGTTTTGGAATATTAATGAGGAGGTCTTAAATAGAAATTTGACCAATTTTAAGTTCATGGACAAAATTAGGACATGGAAGGAATTTTTGGAAAGTTTAGTAGTAAGGGTATTTTGGTCATTTAGTTATTAAAATGAATTAAAAACAAAATTAAAAGCCAATTTTTGTCCATCTTCTTCATTAGGCCGAAATTTCAAGGGTTCTCCATAGCTAGGGTTTGTTTCAAGCTTCCAAGCTCCATAGTAAGTGATTCCAAGCCCCGTTTTTAATGATTTTTACGATTTTTAGATCCCGGTAACTCGATAAAGCTTATGTTAGCAACAATTTAACCTAGGGTTTATATTTGGAAAAATACCCATAGGTGAAATTTGTGTATTTTGATGTTTTATGATAGAATATGAAGTTTTAAATTATGTTAGACAACTTGTACTACTCGATTTTAAGCAAAAACGAGTAAAAGGGCTTAATCGGTAAAAATACCTAATAGTCACAAGTACATGTTAAAGTGAGAATTTGATGTTGCCATAGAAGAGAAAAGTGATCAGCATGTTGTAAAACATAAGAATAAGGAATAAATTTTAATCCCGAGCCTAGGGGCAAAAATGTAAATATGCAAAAGTTTAAGGGTAAAATTGTAATTTTGCCAAAATTTGAGTTAAGGATTAATTTGATAATGTGAGTATTAAATAAGCTAAATGTGTTATTTTAGATCAAGAAAGACGTGGAATCGACCTCAATCGAGGAAAAGAAAAGATTGTGGACTAAATTGCAAAATCTTTGTATTTTGGTACCAAGGTAAGTTCATGTGTAAATAATGTATCATAATGGTTATTTTTAAGTTATTGATGTTAATTATATGTTATGCTGAATTTTATTATGAAATGTATGCTTTGTGGTTAATTTCAAATAATATTTAAATTATGTGAACTACTTGTTAAATATAATTGTTACCGAGTATTGATTTCGGCATTCTACGGAAGACGGCAAGGATAAGTGTTCGAGGAAAAATCCCGTTTGAACCTTAGGAATAGATTAGGATACAAGTGACATGTCACTAGGATGATTGAGCATCCGAACTCGTTGAGTTGAGTCCGAGTTCACTTATGGATGCGAATGTCCGAACTCATTGAGTTGAGTCCGAGTTCGTGAGATGTAACTAGGCATCCGAACTCGTTGAGTTGAGTCCGAGTTCACTTATGGATGTGAACGCCTGAGCTCGTTGAGTTGAGTCCGAGTTCACTTATGGGCGGGTTACATGATTGCTTGATTGCATATATGGCACTTATGTGCAAGTTATCCATGTATCCGAATTATATTCCGATGTGTTCAACGGGTAAAGTTCTACTCAATGGAGGAATATTCGAGATGTAAAGAGAAGTATTGGTGTGTGATGTGAAATGGTTATTTTGTATAGGTATGTATTTAACCCTCGGGTTGAGTATTGATACAACCACGATAAGGTAATAAGATGATGAAAAATGATTAAAAATGTGATATGTGTTTTAGTGATACATGCTAATGTTGATTGGTATGACTGTTTGTTATGTTACTTATTATTTGCATATGAACTTACTAAGCATTTATGCTTACTCCCTCCTTCTTACTCATTGTAGTTTTGGACAAGCCAGCTCGGGAGTCGGGATAGGTCGAAGGCTCAGTCACACTATCCGGAAGACTTTTGGTAATGGCTTGTAAATTTAAGTATGACATGTATAGCAATATACTTTTTTTTGTGTAAATGATCTCATGGTATGGTGATGGAAATGGTTGAGGAAATGCTTGATAATGATAAATTATGAAAATATTTAGTTTAGATTATATTTGATGTTAAGGAAAATTGTTAAGATACTTAGTGCATAAAAACTCATAAAAGGGATGAAATTTGCCATAAACAGAATACTGCAGCAACATTGACGCGAGTTTAAAAATTTACTAAAAATCTTAGAAATTGAACTTTGTGATGGAATACATATCAAATTGAAGCTTATTATGTCTAGTTTCACATGAAACAAATGAAACAGGTAAAGAAATTATATGTTACAAGATATTTGAATTTTAGTGAAACAGGGTCATAGCAGTTTCTGAATCCCCTGTTCCAACTTTAGAAATTCACCATAAATTGTAAAGATATAATTAGGTAGTGTATTTTATATTCTCAGAATACTTATTGAGTCTAGTTTCATTAGAAACAAACCTCATAGTCATATGGATTTTTTTACAGAGAGAAATGTGGTTCGTAGTAAACAGAGGTCAGACCAGTCAAGTCCTGAAACAGGGGTAACTTTAACTAATAAAATGTACTAATTGGCCCAACCAAAAATTCTAGAAAAAATTAGTAGATAGGTATATGAGTCTAGATTTAGGGAAAATTTACGGATCTTGATTTCGAGTTTCGTAACTCGAGATATGATTTTTCTTGTGACTATGATGCAAGTAGCTTAAAAGCTGTCAATGTAGAAATAAATAATCCAAAGTTCTAAATATGTTAAATTAAGCTTAGTAACACCTCATACTCGACTCCGGCGACGGTCTCGGGCGTGGGGGCGTTACATTTAGTGGTATCAGAGCAGGTTTAGTCGGTTCTCGGACTACGTGTTGTATGTACGGATTTTTCTATACATGCCATATGTATGAATTGTGATAGTGTGACGACTTCTGACCTTTTTAAATGATTTTTATATAGTAAATGGATCCCGATCCAGCTGTGGCAGATGAAGTAGAGAGTAATGCGCCAGCTCCGGCTGAAGGGGCAGCGCCGACTGAAAACCCACCTCCTACTGTTGGTCAGGGAGGAGGAGAAAGGGATCGGGAAGCCTTTCTCTAAATGATGAGTGCATGGTACTCTGAGTTCGTTCGTACGAACCCAAATGTACGACCTCCCCCACCTCCCCCAATTCCTCAGCCTGTACCCCCGATGCCTCAAGGTATGGATAAGATAAAATTTCACAGAACCCCCACTGACAGAATTCGTAAACAAGGGGCTGAAGAATTTAGAGCAAATATTGATGATGATGCAGAGAAAGCAGAGTTCTAGCTTGAAAATTCTATCCGGGTATTTGATGAATTATCTTGTACACCTGAAGAATGTTTGAAATGTGCTACATCTTTGTTGAGAGATTCAACCTATAATTGGTGGAAGACTTTGATTTCGGTGGTACCGAAAGAGAGGGTAACCTGGGAATTCTTTCAAGAAGAGTTTCGGAAGAAATATATTAGTGAAAGGTTTATTGATCAGAAATGTAAAGAGTTTCTTGAGCTGAAGCAAGGTAAATGACAGTCTCAGAATATGAAAGAGAGTTTGTTCGATTGAGTAAGTATGCCAGGGAATATGTTCCTACAGAAGCCAAGATGTGCCGACGATTTGAAGACGGGCTCAACGAAGACATTAAAGTATTTGTCGGGATCCTTGAACTAAAAGAAATGGTAGTACTGGTTGATCGAGCTTGCAAGGCTGAAGAACTACTTAAAGAAAAGAAAAAGGTAGAGGCTGAGACTAGAAATTGGAAGAAAAGACCGATGAGTAGTTCATTTTCACAGCAACCTAGAAAGTCAAGGAATATGAATCCTCGTTCCCAAGCTTCAGCTGGACAATCATATGGGAATTATAAGAAGCAAAATGTGGGTCCTAAATCTCAGAATACTTCTGCAGCCAGTGTAGGGAACTCGAGATTTGTTAAACCCGAGTGCCAGCGATGTGGTAGAAATCATTTTGGTCCGTGTAGAGCAAATGAATGTTTTCGATGTGGTTCTTCGGATCATTTTATTAGAGACTGCCCAGAGAGAGCTGAGAAAGAAAAATTTCAGAATGTAAAAGCTAGTGGTGCAGACTCGAGGGGAAGGTATCCGAGAAAAGTTGGAAGTGAAACAAGCAGTAAGAATGTAGCCAGGGATGCACCGTTTAGACCTGAAGGAAGGGCTCCGGCTAGAACTTATGCTATTAAAGCGCGTGAAGATGCTTCCTCACCTGATGTGATTACCGGTACATTTTCTCTCTATAATGTTAATGTTATTGCTTTGATTGATCCCGGTTCTACTCATTCATATGTGTGCATGAAATTGGTGTCTAGTATGAATATACCTGTTGAGAACATAGAATTTATGATTAGAGTGTCGAATCCGTTAGGCAAATGTGTGACTGTTGATAAAGTATGTAAGAAATGTCCTTTAATGATTCGGGATCATTACTTTCCGGCCAACTTGATGTTGTTGCCGTTTGATGAGTTTGATGTTATTTTGGGTATGGATTGGTTGACATTGCATGATGCTAAAATAAATTGCAAAGAAAAGGTTATAGAATTAAAGTGTGAAAATGGTGAAACTCTGCGGGTTGAATCAGATAAATCAGAGGCATTGCCTAGTGTGATTTCTTCAATGTCGGCTCAAAGATATCTGAGAAAGGGTTATGAAGCTTATTTGGCGTATGTAATTAATACAAAAGAAGTTGAAAAGAAAGTTGAATCAGTGCCGGTTGTGTGTGAATTTGCGGACGTATTTCCAGAAGAATTGTCGGGTTTGCCTCTAGTCAGGGAAGTAGAATTTGGTATTGATTTGATACCGGGAACAGCTCCGATTTCGATTGCTCCGTATAGAATGGCACCAGCAGAGTTGAAGGAATTAAAGTCGCAGTTGCAAGAGTTGACTGATAAAGGTTTTGTGAGACCGAGTTTTTCACCTTGGGGTGCTCCCGTGTTATTTGTGTAAAAGAAGGATGGTTCTATGAGGTTGTGTGTTGATTATCGGCAGTTAAACAAGGTGACAATCAAAAACAAGTATCCGTTGCCAAGAATTGATGATTTGTTTGATCAGCTAAAAGGAGCGACATGGTTTTCAAAGATTGACTTGAGATCTGGGTATTACCAACTGCGGGTAAAGGAGTCGGATGTGCCTAAAACTGCTTTTAGAACAAGGTACGGTCATTATGAATTTTTAGTTATGCCATTCGGGTTGACAAATGCTCCTGCTGTGTTTATGGATTTAATGAATCGCATATTTCAGCCATACTTGGACAGATTTGTTGTGGTGTTTATAGATGATTTTTTAATTTATTCAAAAGATGAGACAGAGCATGCTGAGCATTTGAGGATAGTTTTGCAAACTTTGAGAGATAAGCAGCTGTATGCTAAGTTTAGTAAAAGTAAATTTTGGCTCCAGAAGTTGGATTTTTGGGTCATATTGTTTCAGGTGATGGTATACGGGTTGATCCTAGTAAAATTTCAGCCATTGTGGATTGGAAACCACCGAAAAACGTAACTGAAGTTAGAAGTTTCTTGGGGCTAGCTGGGTATTATCGGCGGTTTGTAAATAGATTTTCTATAATTGCTGCTCCTATGACTAGACTACTCCGAAAGGATGTTAAATTTGAATGGACGGAAGAATGTCAACAGAGTTTTGAAGAATTGAAAAAGTTATTAACTGAAGCACCAGTGTTGGTACAACCTGAATTAGGTAAAGAATTTGTGGTGTATAGTGATGCTTCTCTAAATGGTTTGGGGTGTGTACTCATGCAAGAAGGAAAAGTGGTGGCTTATGCTTCGAGGCAGTTAAAACCTCATGAGAGGAATTATCCTACTCACGATTTGGAATTGGCTGCAGTGGTGTTTGCTTTGAAGATTTGGCGACATTATTTGTATGGTGAAAAGTGACGAGTATATATCGATCACAAAAGTCTTAAATACTTGATGTCACAAAAAGACTTGAATTTGAGACAGCGAAGATGGTTGGAGTTATTGAAAGATTATGAGCTTGTTATTGATTATCATCTTGGAAAAGCGAATGTGGTTGCCGATGCTTTAAGTAGAAAGTTGTTGTTTGCTTTGAGAGTTAAGAACACTCAGTTGAAAATGTCAGATGACGGTTCGATTCTAGCAGAGTTAAGAGCAAGACCGATGTTTTTACAAGAGATTTCTGAAACTCAGAAAAATGATCAAGATTTGCTAGCCAAAAGAAAACAGTGTGAAGCTGATACGGGATCAAATTTCAGAATTGGTTCTGATGGGTGCTTAATGTTTAAAGATCAGATTTGTGTACCGAAGAATGAGGAATTGATTCAAAAGATCCTACAGGAAGCACATAGTGGTTATTTCTCGATTCATCCGGGTAGTACAAAAATGTATAATGACTTGAAGAAAATGTATTGGTGGAATGGAATGAAAAGAGATATATCAGAGTTTGTGTCCAAATGCTTAATTTGTCAACAGGTGAAAGCCGAACACCAAGTACCTTCAGGATTACTCCAGCCTATTATGGTTCCTGAATGGAAATGGGATCGGATTACTATGGATTTTGTTTCAAGATTGCCATTGACTTCGGGAAAGAAAGATGCCATCTGGGTAATAGTTGACAGATTAACTAAGTCAGCTCATTTTATCCCGGTACGTACAGATTATTCTCTTAACAAGTTGGCTGAACTGTATATTAGAGAAATTGTTAGATTACACGAAATACCATTATCGATTATTTCAGATAGAGATCCAAGGTTTACCTCGCGGTTTTGGCAAAAGTTGCAAGACGCGTTAGGTACAAAGTTAAATTTCAGTACTGCTTTTCATCCACAAACTGATGGACAATCAGAAAGAATAATTCAGATTCTTGAAGATATGCTTAGATGTTGTGTATTGGAATTTCAAGGAAGTTGGGAAAGATACTTACCGTTGGTGGAATTTGCTTACAATAATAGTTATCAGACGAGCTTGAAAATGGCACCTTATGAAGCATTATATGGTCGTAAGTGTCAAACGCCATTGTATTGGACTGAACTCAAGGAAAATCAGATTTATGGAGTTGATCTAATAAAAGAAACTGAAGAAAAAGTGAAGATAATTCGAGATTGTTTGAAAGCTGCTTCAGATAGACAGAAATCTTATGCAGACCTAAAGCGAAAGGACATTGAATTTCAAGTTGGTGATAAAGTATTTTTAAAGGTGACTCCGTGGAAGAAAGTCCTTAGATTTGGATGGAAGGGCAAATTAAGTCCGCGTTTTGTTGGGCCGTATGAAGTAATTGAAAAAGTTGGACCGGTAGCATATCGGCTAGCATTACCACCTGAATTAGAGAAGATTCATGATGTGTTCCACGTATCTATGTTACGTCGGTATCATTCGGATCCTTCACATGTAGTTTCACCGACAGAATTTAACTACAACCAGATATGACCTACGAAGAAGAACCGATTAAGATTTTAGCTCGAGAGGTCAAACAACTAAGGAATAAAAATGTTGCACTTGTGAAGGTGTTGTGGAAAAGGCATGGAGTAGAAGAAGCTACATGGGAATCCGAAGAAACTATGAGAAATCAATACCCACATCTGTTTACCGGTAAGATTTTCGAGGACGAAAATCCTTAAAGGGGGGGAGAGTTGTAATATCCTGAATTAGGGCCTAATCGGAATAGTGGTTTCGTGACCATAAATCCGAGATAGAAATAATTATTTTATAATTATTTTTAGGTTTATGATATGATTGCATGATTGTGTGAAAATTTCGTGATGAAATTCTATGCCTAAAGTGCTTAAATTGAAAGTAGGGACTAAATCGAATAAGTTGCAAAACTTGCATTCTAGAAGTTTTTAGTATGAAATTGTTTTGGAATATTAATGAGGAGGTCTTAAATAGAAATTTGACCAATTTTAAGTTCATGGACAAAATTAGGACATGGAAGGAATTTTTGGAAAGTTTAGTAGTAAGGGTATTTTGGTCATTTAGTTATTAAAATGAATTAAAAACAAAATTAAAAGCCAATTTTTGTCCATCTTCTTCATTAGGCCGAAATTTCAAGGGTTCTCTATAGCTAGGGTTTGTTTCAAGCTTCCAAGCTCCATAGTAAGTGATTCCAAGCCCCGTTTTTAATGATTTTTACGATTTTGAGATCCCGGTAACTCGATAAAGCTTATGTTAGCAATAATTTAACCTAGGGTTTATATTTGGAAAAATACCCATAGGTGAAATTTGTGTATTTTGATGTTTTATGATAGAATATGAAGTTTTAAATTATGTTAGACAACTTGTACTACTCGATTTTAAGCAAAAACGAGTAAAAGGGCTTAATCGGTAAAAATACCTAATAGTCACAAGTACATGTTAGAGTGAGAATTTGATGTTGCCATAGAAGAGAAAAGTGAACAGAATGTTGTAAAACATAAGAATAAGAAATAAATTTTAATCCCGAGCCTAGGGGCAAAAATGTAAATATGCAAAAGTTTAGGGGTAAAATTGTAATTTTGCAAAAATTTGAGTTAAAGATTAATTTGATAATGTGAGTATTAAATAAGCTAAATGTGTTATTTTAGATCAAGAAAGACGTGGAATCGACCTCAATCGAGGAAAAGAAAAGATTGTGGACTAAATTGCAAAATCTTTGTATTTTGGTACCAAGGTAAGTTCATGTGTAAATAATGTATCATAATGGTTATTTTTAAGTTATTGATGTTAATTATATGTTATGCTGAATTTTATTATGAAATGTATGCTTTGTGGTTAATTTCAAATAATATGTAAATTGTGTGAACTACTTGTTAAATATAATTGTTACCGAGTATTGATTTCGGCATTCTACGGAAGACGGCAAGGAGAAGTGTTTGAGGAAAAATCCCGTTTGAACCTTAGGAATAGATTAGGATACAAGTGACATGTCACTAGGATGATTGAGCATCCGAACTCGTTGAGTTGAGTCCGAGTTCACTTATGGATGCGAATGTCCGAACTCGTTGAGTTGAGTCCGAGTTCGTGAGATGTAACTAGGCATCCGAACTCGTTGAGTTGAGTCCGAGTTCACTTATGGATGCGAACGCCTGAGCTCGTTGAGTTGAGTCCGAGTTCGCTTATGGGCGGGTTACATGATTGCTTGATTGCATATATGGCACTTATGTGCAAGTTATCCATGTATCCGAATTATATTCCGATGTGTTCAACGGGTAAAGTTCTACTCAATGGAGGAATATTCGAGATGTAAAGAGAAGTATTGGTGAGTGATGTGAAATGGTTATTTTGGATAGGTATGTATTTAACCCTCGGGTTGAGTATTGATACAACCACGATAAGGTAATAAGATGATGAAAAATGATTAAAAATGTGATATGTGTTTTAGTGATACATGCTAATGTTGATTGGTATGACTGTTTGTTATGTTACTTATTATTTGCATATGAACTTACTAAGCATTTATGCTTACTCCCTCCTTCTTACTCATTGTAGTTTTGGACAAGCCAGCTCAGGAGTCGGGATAGGTCGAAGGCTCAGTCACACTATCCGGAAGACTTTTGGTAATGGCTTGTAAATTTAAGTATGGCAAGTATAGCAATATACTTTTTTTGTGTAAATGATCTTATGGTATGGTGATGGAAATGGTTGAGGAAATGCTTGATAATGATAAATTATGAAAATATTTAGTTTAGATTATATTTGATGTTAAGGAAAATTATTAAGATACTTAGTGCATAAAAACTCATAAAAGGGATGAAATTTGCCATAAATAGAATACTGCAGCAACACTGACGCGAGTTTAAAAATTTACTAAAAATCATAGAAATTGAACTTGGTGATGGAATACATATCAAAATGAAGCTTATTATGTCTAGTTTCACATGAAACAAATGAAATAGGTAAAGAAATTATATGTTACAAGATATTTGAATTTTAGTGAAATAGGGTCATAGCAGTTTCTGAATCCCCTGTTCCAACTTTAGAAATTCACCATAAATTGTAAAGATATAATTAGGTAGTGTATTTTATATTCTCAGAATCCTTATTGAGTCTAGTTTCATTAGAAACAAACCTCATAGTCATATGGATTTTTTTACAGAGAGAAATGTGGTTCGTAGTAAACAGAGGTCAGACCAGTCAAGTCCTGAAACAGGGGTAACTTTAACTAATAAACTGTACTAATTGACCCAACCAAAAATTCTAGAAAAAAGTTAGTAGATAGGTATATGAGTCTAGATTTAGGGAGAATTTACGGATCTTGATTTTGAGTTTCGTAACTTGAGATATGATTTTTCTTGTGACTGTGATGCAAGTAGCTTAAAAGCTGTGAATGTAGAAATAAATAATCCAAAGTTCTAAATATGTTAAATTAAGCTTAGTAACACCTCATACTCGACTCCGGCGACGGTCTCGGGCGTGGGGGCGTTACAAACACATTCATGGAAAAACCCTAATCTTTTAAAATTTTTGCAAATTTGTCCCTAGGCTAGCTGGATTAAGCTACAACTACTCCAGCCAAAGGATGTCGTGACTCATCCCTGAAGCCAAACTTGTGTCAAGCATACTACCTTGGATGTCGTGACACAGGCCTTGCTAGGAAAATTATAATGAGTTGAGGGCATTTTGGTTTGCACAATGTATTTGTACATATAAATTTTTGCAGACTTAAGGCTAAGGATGATGGCTAACCCTAACTCTATAAATAGACTTATTAGACAATTGTTTAGGGACAATTTTCATAGTTCATAATTTTCTTTGTAATTTAGTTTTTAGTTTTCGGTTACTCTTAGGCTTTAGATTTATTTTTAATTATTTTTCTCATGTTCAACGGAGAATCTAATTTGTGGATTTGACCAACTCTCTATGGATTTCACTTCTTCAATTTAATCAATATAATCAGGATTATCTTAAACCTTATTATTGAGTTGTTTTTTATGTTTAATTTATTTATCAAGTTTACTATGCTTATGGATTTTGTGATGAACTAATCCTCTTATGGGGGATTAGTGAGTGGAGGTGTAATTAACTAAATGATATGTAGGGTTTTCTTAGCCGATCAACTGTTTCGGAGAAGAAGAAAGTAAAGCTTAGGCTTCACAACCCTAGGAAGTCATTTAGCTGGGAATTAACCAAAAATTAGTATGGCCTATAAGTGAGTACTTTATCCCCAAACTGATCTAGACTGTGAGTTAAAGAGATAAGTAGTTCTTGCTGACTCTTTAATTTAGTGGAAGATCGAGAGATCCTACTAGGGTAACGACTAGATTGAGTAGAAATTCGAAATAGGAATTAGTTATGATCAATGAAGTGAGCTAATCACCCATACTTAGATTTTGTTGAGTATGAATATTAGGTTTTTCGTTGTCACTATTTTCTGCATGTTATTTCTTTTCTTATATTTAAAGATATTTTCTCTATTTATGTTTCATTGTAATATACTATGCTTAAAATACAAATTAGATCTGTTTTCTCTAAGGTTAATATTAATTTAGTATTCACTCCCTAGGGTATGATCCTCAAAATACTCACCTACTTTGTTGAATCTATATTACAACTTAGCCCGTATATTTACAGACTGTAATGTTCGGTTTGTATAAGTGTACACAGTCGTTATCAAGTAATAAGTAAGAAAAATAGTTATCGTCTCCATAGGGACTATGTATGTTAATCAATATATTGCAAAATTAAAGTTAACAATTTGATGATAAAAACACCATATCTTGAGTGATGGGTGATTAAGTAAATTAAATTATATAGATGCAATATTTATCCCTAATGCAATTTAAACTAGATGCAAAGTATAAAATGAAATTTATGGATGAATATAACAAAAATACAAACTTCAACCATCAATAACATGAATAGCCTAGGATAATTACATCATTCAACTTAGCTTACATTTATCATGCATAACAGTGTTTGGAAATTATTCCATGGCAACTCGATCTTTCATTAGTTCGGAAACCAACTTAAGGCATTTTAGAATCTTTTACTTAGTACAACATGCATTTTACTGATCATATTAAACTAAGGGTTTCTTAGGATTCATGTGAAGTAATAGGGATGGGTTAGGTTTGAAACAGTTTAATCACATAAACCTAAAAGCTATGCAAGATAATAGAGCTCATTAAAGTTATTATGAACCTTTAATTTTGTTGGGTTAGGATCTAAATTAAGCATGCGCATTTCAATTATTGTGTCCACTAGCCATCGTCTGGTTAGGATCGCTAAACTAATTCTAATGTATCCAATCACGTATGAATGAAATACATACTTGAGTATAATTGAGAACATGATCGACTGAAGCACAAACACCATAGACATGATTTAAATAACTGAGGCACAAACACCATAGACATGATTTAAACAAACTTCAATAAATAAATGCAATCATCCTAGCTAAACAGAATGAAGCTATCATTGTTGATGACAAGCTAATAAAGCACATTGCAAACATGATTAAAACAAAAATAACAAAGTAAAGGAAGAATAAACTCTATCGAATCAGTAGTCTTGTGAACTCTCCGATCCTTGTGTTGCTCCTTTGCTAATGGCTCCTCAAGGTGGTCGAGCAAGAGATAATCTTTTCAAGGTTTTTGGCTAAGAAAGAAAATATTGGATGCTATGCCTGGAAATGAAGAGAGGAAATAAGAAAATGAAAGAATGGTATGAAATGAGAGATGAGGGATTGAGTAAAGGATGAGGGATTGAGTAAAGGATGAGGGATATAGGGATGAGGGATGATTGAAATGTAGAATGAGTGGGGGTATTTATACTTGAAGTAGATGGTAAATTTTACTAAAAATAGGGATTGGAATCCCTCCATTTTCTCCCTATCTTGGCCAGCCACATTTTGTTGAAGAAGGTGAATGATGCTTCCTTTATTTGAGCATAGAATCATGCTAAATTTAGGCATGGGTTAGACAGTTTCAATGGACCTCTAGTAAATATCCCAAAATAGATCTTTGGGTAGCCAAGATGCTTGTGTCGAATTTGGGCTTGACTCTCACTTGTTAGACGATTCTGTGACCCATTAAATAATCAGACTTGTCAATCATATAACATTATTTTAACTGGGTCTGAATATCACCTTGTTGACCCATTTAGCACGGTTTTGCTGTCCAACATAGGAAATAAATAGCTCATGTTCATGTAACTTTATAATAAGCTCTTTATTAAATGAACTTCATGGTCTATAACACATTAATAAATAATATGTAATAATTTAATTTATGCACAAAATTGTATATTTTATAAATTCATGTCCATTATCGAGGTTTAAGCAAAATTTACTAAATTAATTAACAAATACTTGGGACTAGTTTTATTTTTAAGTAAAAAGGTGGTAAAAGATACTAGAAAAAACCTATATAAATTAGAGTTTATACACCCCAAACTTAATCCATTTCTTATATTGAGTAATGTTTCATGTAAAGCACAACTTTTGCTAAGGAAAATTTTGCAATAAGTTTAAAAAATATCAATTTCTACACATAACCATGCATCAACAAAGTCATGCTCACAATCTCTTTTTATTGATATGTCTCTTAAATGCAAACATTATTTCAAAATTTTATTTTAAGTGCGGAAAAATGCTAGCATCAGTCATAGAGTACATGCTTTTCACGGTCATACATAACATTCACCATTCGGTCAAAGTTTCCTTATCAACGAAAAAAAGCAATCACAAGGTCTAATTAATGGCCCTTATATGTTGAACTTAGCAATTCCTTTCCACTAATGTACTCAGCATAATCATCCAAATCAATAGGTCTTTTATAAGGTTTTAATGGGGCTAGGCTTAAGGTAGGGATAAAAAGAAGTGAATTTTTAGGTTTAATAATCTTAATCGTAACTTTGTCTTGGATCTTTTCAAGGTACATTCTTCCTACTAATGGGTTCTCTACCCCCTAAACTTAATTTTGAAGCATATGCCCAACATTTCTCAATACTTTGAGTATTTATTTTGCTCTTTTTGCTTAACATTTGAAAATAGCTTTTTTTTAAACATACGAAGAACATGTACATATTTTCAAAATTTTCCTTGATTTTTGCTTACCAAGACAAGTATAGTTAAGATAGGTGCAAGAATAAAATAAAATTTAAAAAGATGGTAGCATGGCTTATAATGTAGGTAAATAACAATAAAATAGGCTTTAAGGCTCAAATATATATGGTAGGCTCGAAAGGCTCAAACGATCCAAAGAAAATGTGCCTAAATCATGTTTAGATTCTTATGCCTCATATTATTTCACCTAAGAACATAAAGCATTCCATAACTCAGGATAACATAAAAAAACTCAAACAAAACCAGAAATCATACTTGCATTTGATCTAACTTATGAGCAAAACTTTCTCTGAACATTATTTTATTTCAGATTCATGTGAAACCATTGAAACCTACTTAAGAAAAAAAATTAAAATTCATGCTAATATTGCTTTTCCCCTTTTAAAAAGAAACAATGTCTTCATTGCGAAAACAAAGTAATGAAAGAAAATTGTACACCAGGTAGGGTCGTAAGAAAGAGAGGTGAGTCATGAAGACTACTTAAGTACCAAGTCTTTCTCAACAATCCATCCTAGACATGTTAATTCCTATTACCACATCACTTCAGTTTTTTCTAATGAAGAGGCATTGAACTTATTTTACATGCTTGCAATATCTTATTTATTATGCCAAAGCAAAATAATAACTATGAAAGAAATATAAATGCCTAAAAATAAAATAAATGCTAAGAAAAAGAAATTCCCCCTTTTTTATTTATGTCATCCTTCACGTCTTTTTCCTTTTTCATTTTTTGTCGCACTTGATCCCACAATCTCCTCTTGGCCATGTCTTGAAGATATGATCTGGGAACTCAGGAACAAAAGTGTTAAAGATATTCTTAAAAGTATTTCATATGGAATCATCTCTAATTTTTCCATATCTCCAGTAAGCTTATTTTTGGTTATACATGAATTTCCACATATTCATCATAGTTGAGAATTTTAGTTTCTTCATAGTGTTTGAAGAAGATGGAATTGGAATGGTCAACTCAGGATTAAAACTCTACTCCACTGGTTCAATAGCATTTAGGTCCACCCTCGACTCAAGGCTGTTTGGTTCCTCTTCAATTTCTACTTCTTTTATGGCATTTGTTGAGTCAACTTTTGATTCAGACTTAGTTGATGACTTATCAGATTCTAGTTCATTCGGTTCATTTGGCTCCACTTGGTTCAATAGTCCAACATTTTTCAGTAACTTCTCAAGGTCATGCCTTATTATGCAACATTGAACATATTGGCCCTTAATGTTTGGTTTTGATCTTTCTTGGGCCCTCAAGAAAAGTGAAGTAATCAATGATGGATAGTATGTACTTTTAACGCCCCAAAAATTTAGGTCTTTATCTTTGTATATCGTGTTGCATAATATATGCTTGTTTCAGTGGTTGGGTGTCCTGAGGAGTGTGGGAGAGGTCTTGAGTTCAAGCCCTGGCTTGTACAAAATTTTGATTTTTGGCCTGAATAAACCCTGTCGCTTGTTGTTGAGCTTCTCAAATAAATGTGGGAAAGATGTGTCATAAAATGACTGCTAGTCTAGTGGCAAATTGCGTGTTGCTATGCTAAGGGGCTTGAGTTCAATCCCTGTTGTGTGCAAAGGGTGTTTATTTTTGTAGCTCTGCCGTGTGGGTTGTTGTAGTCGACCGAAAATCTGCTGGTTAAGGAGGAGGGATTTTAGGAGGATTTTGTGGAACTTTGAAAGTGGGGAAAGTTGTGCCGAAAGTGGATTCTTGTTCATGAGAGTTTCGGCTGAGGTAGGAAAGGATTGTTTGAGTTAGTGTGAGGGTTGTTTGAGGTTTTGCCGAATTACAGGATTCTTTTTGGGAAAATCGATTTTGGTTTCTTTATTTTCTTTTGGTGCCAAATTTGGCTAAATTTTTTTGGGGTTTGGCTTCCTTACTTGTTGTGACCGAATTGTGCTTGTTCATTCATGTCTTATTCCTTTTGTGCTTCACGGTTTTATCTCTTTAGTTAATAACTTCCTTTTCCCCTTTTTCATTTGGTTTTATTTTCTTTTCCCTCTTTCTTGGCCGATTGTTGTTTCCTCTCAGCAATCTCAGCTTTGTTCCTCCTCCCTCCCTTATTGGTTTTTCTTAACTAAATACTCATCTTACTTCTTTGTTCTTCTTTCGATTGGCAAGTGTGGTGTGACCGGTTGGGTTTGGCGCGTGGCTTTTGTCTCCTACTCGGTTGTTGTTGTGTTAGTCAAACTTTGTTAAGTAAGCCACGGTTCCATTTCTTCCCTTTCGGGATGTTTCACCTTGTGACCCATCTTCTAACTTTATCTCTTCTTGCCGGTTATCTCCTTTACCGTATAGATCAATTTTTATACGAGCTTCTGTGTGCGTTACTTCAATAGTCTGTACTCTACTCAGTTGTTGTGGTAAGTATGGTACGATTGTGATGATGTTTTTATGTTTCAAATGTGAGTGTGATATAGAAGGTGGTATTTTGGTGTAGGTAGTGATCGAAGTTGATTGACACACCGATTGAGGATCAAGGGTGCGATTATTGTTGGCTTTTGGGTAAGTGATTATGATTGCTTTGGAACTCTGTTAGTTTCCAATTGAGACATAAGTTAAGTAAATTAGTTATCGCATTATTTGTTCTTCAGGCGTAAGTGTGTTCATAACAGATGTGTAATCACACTGTAAAGTTATTAATCGGCAAAAGCTAGAAAGCATGTTGATACACGTTACATGAGCGTGTGCTCGCTCGTATGGTGAATTGAATACATAAAACGTGTATTTGACAGTAGAGGGCACCATGAGCGATCTCATGGGTGTAGCCCGTTTTGGGCCGCGTTGGCTGAAATGGGTCGTGTGGGCCCACGGGCTCGTAGGCCCTGCACGGGTAAACCACACTGTTGTGTGGAGATAATTGGGACGGTTGTGTGGTTACATGGCCAGGGCCATTATTTGGGCTTATTGGGCCATACGAGTGTGTGGGCTTACATGGCCGTATTATGGGCTTGGGCCCATTTTTGCCGTTAATATTGTTAAGGTTACACGGGTCACACGAGACGACTGTGGACCTACTATTGGGTCGGAAAGTACACTTAGACCCTAATTTATGTTAGAACTGTTATACCCTTATGAGGTAAATGACAGAAATACCCCTATGTGATATATGAATGCTTGAGCATGCCATCTTAATTATATATGTACATTTATATTATGTTGCATTGCATGGGGTGGGACATATGATATTGAAGGAAGTGTACTGAAAGGCTATAAGCCTATTACTTGCAGCTTTGCTGCAAATACTGTTAATGCCACAATCGATACTATTTTTTTAAAGTGTAGGGATGAGTGGGTCGATTTTATCCCCACATGGAGTGTAGGGTTGGATAGAGTGGAGTGTAGAGGATGTATGGGTAGGATCTTTGTATGCATATTGGATACTGTACTCAGATGGGCTAAGGCCCAGACTGATACTATTACTGTAATGAGCTAAGGTCCACACTGATATTGCTACTGATATTGGCTTGGGCCCAGATTGTTCAACTCTATATGTTTGACTGTATGATAAATAGGGATTACACACTGAGTTTTCATAAACTCACCTTTTCAGCCTATCTGTGTAGGTAAGCCTTAGGTGGGTCGGTGCTGCGAGGGACTCGGAGATGGCCACACCACTGATTATGACTTCGTTTTGAATTTAGTATAAGTAGGTTTACATGGGTAAATTTTATGTAATAAGGCCGTTTAAAAGTTTCATTTTATTTGGGAATTTATTTAAATTAACTTTTATCTGTTAGCAGTAGGACTTGGGTTTTCAAAACAGTAAATGGTTTTCTATTGCTACGCCATGTAACTGGTTTCAAAAGCTTCCGCAACGGACAACATTTTTGAGCGTAATAACAATTTTTGTACGAGACATGTTTTGCTTAACGAACCTGTAACTTAACAAATAAATTTAATAAGATAGATTTTCACAAAGATCAAAAACAAGGTTTTAACATAAGCGAACTTTTCCAATAGAACTATGTTTTTCAAAACACACTCCAATGTAGCATCGCTGGTGCGGCCATAACATCTAGGCCAGATTTGGGGTGTTACATTTAGTGGTATCAGAGCCAGGTTACAAAACTCGGCTGTAGATTTAGGTTCTTCCTAAAAACGTAAATATCAAAGGAATTGTTTCAAATGACAGAAAAACATTTTGAGGTGTTGTTTCTGAATGTGTGGTCTATCGAGTCTCCAGCGTCGATTCTGTAAGTTCACTAAAACTACTGTTTAATTTAATTGAAATGCTGAGATTATTGTAGATAATAGACTATACTAAAACCTTTATTAGGGTAACTTAAAACTGTAGTAAGACTACGATCTGCGAAAACAAAACAACAAATTTGAATTATTGATTCTATTTTTCATAAAACATCTGTTAATAAACCTGGAACTGTAAAAATGATGCATAAAACTATTAATCAGATAATACGTAAATTGATAATGAGCACCAGAGGTAGCCATGGAAGGGGTACAAGAGGCCGCGACGGAGGCCGTGGAGGTGCTCGGGTTGGACCTTTGCCATCGGGCCATATGCCTAATGTTGGGGCAAGGGAGGCATCAGCTTCACCTGTGACTGAGACTGAGTCACATGGTTGGGTAGCTGGGGACGACGCACTGTCCCAAGCTATGTTACAAATTTTGGAGAGGGTCACTTGGCCCAATACTGTTATTGTGGGTCGTGGGTCAATAACAAAACGACTCAGGTCTAATGGGTCTAAGATCTTTAGGGGTATCACTGGAGTTGCCCCTAATGTGGTTGAATATTGGATTGAGGCCACGGAGAGGATCATGGATGACCTCGACTGCACCCAGAGTAGAAACTGAAAGGTGCAGTGTCGTTATTGTGAGATGAAGCCTATCAGTGGTGGCTTACAGTGAAAGATGGTACTTAGCCTGATCGTTTGACTTGGGAGTTTTTCAAGAATGCTTTCTAAGGGAAATATGTGGGCGCTAGTTATGTGGATCCCCACAGGAGGGAGTTTCTGAGTCTGACTTAGGGGGATAAGTCTGTGGTTGAATATGAGGCAAAATTCTTGCGATTGAGTCGCTATGCGCGAGGCATAGTGGCAATGAGTATGAGCGCCGTGTTCATTTTGAGGACGGCCTCAGAGATGATCTGCGAGTTTTGGTAGCTCCACAAAGGGAGTGGGATTTTGCAGTGTTGGTAGAAAAGGCGAAGATCGCTGAGGATGTGAAGCGTGCTGAGTGTCAGAATCATGAGAAGGATAGGGGAAGAAAGAAAGGGTTTGGGAGCCCTCAGGTTCAACTATGGGGCCTAAGAAAAAGGCCAGATTTAATGGGCATGTCAGAGTTGGAGCTCCTGTTGTTGCTACTGGATTGCAGCCTTTTACTATTTGTAGGAAATGCCATCAGGGCAAGTGCTGGGTTTAGATGGGGGCATGTTTGAGGTGCAGGTCTATAGAGCACCGAATTAGGGATTGTTCACGGAGGCCCGATCAGATGCAAGCTACTAGTACAGGTGTTGTTCAGCCGCAGAGAGGTTTTCAGTAGCCACCGAGAGGCTGTGGTCAGGCCAGTGTTGGGAATGGTATGAGCCGTGGTCGTGGAGCACCGGGCAGAGGTGCTGGTCATACTGAGGTGAGCCAGTCAGTTCTAGTTTATGCTGCACGTCGTCGAGAGGACGAAGATGCCCCAAATGTTATTTCAGGTACGTTCTTTGTTCATCATGTACATTACACTGCATTGATTGATGTTGGGTCTACTCACTCTTATATAGCATGCACTGTGTCTGAGACTTTGGGTGTGACGTGTGAGAACACTACGAGCGAAGTTACTATGTTAAGTCCATTAGGGCAGTCAGTGAGAGTAAATAAACTGTTTAAGGGGGTACCTTTGGAGGTTCAATGTAGGATCTTTTTGGCAGACTTAATGGAACTCCCTTTTAGGGAATTTGACTTGATACTGTGTATGGATTGGCTAGTTAAGCATTAGGCAAATTTGGATTGTGCTGCTAAGCGGGTGGTACTGAAAACTGCGGAGGGTGACGAGGTGGTTGTGGTTGGGGAGCGTCGGAACTATCATTCAAATGTGATTTCTACACTTAGAGCTGAGAAGTTGGTTCGTAAGGGTTGCGAGGCGTATTTAGCCTACGTCAGTGCTTCTGGTTCTGAGGCTTGGTCTATTAAAGATATAGAACAGTTAGGGATTTTTTGGATGTTTTTCTCGATGAGCTACCGGGGTTACCTCCTAACCGTGAAGTGAGTTTGGGATAGAGCTTTTGCCTGGTACAGCTCTAGTTTCTATCACCCCTTAGAGAATGGCACCGAAGGAGCTCATAGAGCTTAAGGCTCAAATTCAAGAGTTACTGGATCGAGGATTCATCCGTCTTAGTGCGTCTCCGTGGGGAGCATCGATTTTATTTGTGAAGAAGAAGGATGGAACTATGCATATGTACATCGACTATCGACAACTGAACAAACTGACTATCAAGAATAAGTATCCCTTACCGAGGATAGATGATCTATTTGATCAGTTTTGAAGAGTTTTGATTTTCTCTAAGATTGATCTCCGATCGGGATATCATCAACTGAGGGTCAAAGAAACAGATGTTTATAAGATAGCCTTTAGGACTCGATACGGTCATTACGAGTTCCTGTGATGCCGTTCGGACTGACGAATGTACCAGCAGCTTTTATTGATCTGATGAACTGAGTGTTCCTGCCCTATCTGGATCAGTTCGTAGTGGCGTTTATAGATGACATTCTGGTGTATTCAAGGACTGAGGAGGACCATGATGCACATATCCGGGTTGTTTTACAGATTTTGAGGGAGAAGCAACTGTATGCTAAATTCAGTAAGTGTGAATTCTGGTTATGTGAGGTAACTTTTCTGGGCCATGTAGTATCTGCTGAGGGGATTAGGGTTGATCCTCAAAAAATTGAAGTGGTTTTGGATTGGAAGTAACCAAAGTTGGTATCTGAGATTCGGAGTTTTATGGGATTGGCAGGGTATTATAGACAGTTTGTTGAGGGGTTTTCGTTGATTGCTGCACCCCTGACTAAGTTGTTGCGTAAAGGAGTATCGCTGAACTGGACTGATAAGCAGTAGGATAGTTTTGAGAAACTTAAGAAGGTTTTGATTCAGGCCCCTGTCTTAATACAGCCAGAATCTAGGAAGGAGTTCACTGTCTACAGTGATGCATCACATGTTGGCTTGGGATGTGTGTTGATGCAAGAGGGTAAGGTAGTGGCATATGCGTCTCATCAGCTTTAGATGCATGAATCAAATTACTCGATGCAGGACTTGGAGTTGGCATCGATAGTATTCGCACTGAAAATTTTGAGGCATTACCTATATGGTGAGAAGTGTATCATTTACACGGATCATAAGAGCCTCAAGTATCTCCTCACTCAGAAGGAGTTGAACCTTAGGCAGCGTAGATGGATTGAGTTGTTGAAGGATTATGACTGTTCGATTGAATACCATCCTGGTAAGTCTAATGTGGTAGTTGATGCACTGAGCCATAGGGAAGTTACTGATTTATGGGCGATGTTTGCTCGTCTTAGCCTATTTGATGATGGTAGTTTACTAGCTGAACTTCAAGTTAAACCAAGGTGGCTTGAGCAGATTAAAGGTAACCAGTTGAAGGATGAGTTACTGGGTTCTCGTTTCCGATAGATTGAAATGTGGAAACTTCAGATTTTGGGCTGAATAGCAAATGGGTACTTTGTTTTCGTAGGAGAGTTTGTGTACCGAAGGATACTGATTTGAGGTAATCTATACTGCAAGAGGCGCATAGTAGTCCTTACGCCATGCATCCTGGTGGGAATAGGATGTACCGAGACCTTCGGGAGTTATATTGGTGGCCAGAACTTAAGCGTGAAGTTATTGATTTTGTGAGTAAGTGTCTGACTTGCAAACAGGTTGAAATAGAGCATCAACTGCCTTCGGGGTTGCTTCAGCAGTTAAGATTCCACTATGGAAGTGGGAAAGAGTAATTATAGACTTTGTTGGTGGACTGCCCCTAACACCTTATAAGAAAGATTCGGTATAGGTCATTGTGGACCGGTTGACCAAGTCTGCTCACTTCATACCTGTCCATACTGATTACTCGCTATAGAAACTGACTAAGCTATATGTGCCTGAGATAGTGCGACTGCATGGGCTACCGGTTTCTATAGTATCTGATAGAGATCCTCATTTCATGTCTTGGTTCTGGAAAAGTTACACGAGGCATTCGGCACAAGGTTGGACTTCAGTACTGCGTTCTATGCTCAGACGGTCGGTCAGTCGGAGAGGGTGATTTAGATACTAGAGGACATGTTAAGGAGTTGTGTAATTGATTTCTGAGGTAGTTGGGAGGACTACTTATCGTTAGTAGAGTTTGTGAATAACAATAGCTACCGGTCTAGCATACAAATGGCACCTTACGAGGCATTGTATGGTCGTAGGTGTCGTACTCCATCGTGTTGGACTGAGTTGGGTAGGCGGCGTATGCTGGGTCCTGAATTGATTTTAGATACTAAAGATAAAGTTAGATTGATTTGGGATCGACTGAAGGCAGCATCAGACAGAAAAAAGTCATATGCGGAGCTGAAGCGTAAAGTGATTGAGTACTCTATGGAGGACATAGTTTTTCTCAAGGTGTCACTGTGGAAGAAGGTTTTGAGGTTTGGACACAAGGGCAAGTTAAGCCCTAGGTTCATTGGGCCTTATCGTATAATGAAGCGTGTGGTACTAGTTTCCTATCAGCTAGAGTTACCTCCAAAGTTGGACTAGATTCATAATATGTTTCACGTCTCTATGTTGAGGCGTTATCGTTCTGATCCTATCCACATCGTTTCGACTAAGGAGATTGAGGTTAGGCTAGATATGACCTTTGAGGAAGAGCCAGTTCAGATCTTAGACTGTGATGTGAAAGTTCTGAGGAGGAAGTTAGTTCCACTCGGTAAAGTGCTATGGTGTAATCACAGTTTTGAGGAAGCCACGTGGGAGCCCGAGGAGGTGATGCGACAGCAGTACCCTCACCTATTTTGAGCAGGTAAATTTTGAGGCCGAAATTTCTTTTAGGAGGTTGAGTTGTAACGCCCCAAAAATTTAGGTCTTTATCTTTGTATATCATGTTGCATAATACATGCTTGTTTCAGTGGTTGGGTGTCCTGAGGAGTGTGGGAGAGGTCCTGATTTCAAGCCCTGGCTTGTACAAAATTTTCATTTTTGCCCTGAATAAACCCTGTTGCCTTTTGTTGAGCTTCTTAAATAAATATGGCAAAGATGTGTCATAAAATGACTGCTAGTCTACTGGCAAATGGCGTGTTGCTATACTAAGGGGCTTGAGTTCGAGCCTTATTGCATGTAAAGGGTGTTTATTTTTGTAGCTCTACCGTGTGGGTTGTTGTAGTTGACCGAAACTCTGCTGGTTGAGGAGTGTTTGAATTAACGGTTGAGGAGATATTGGAGGAGGGATTTTAGGAGGATTTTGTGGAACTTCGAAAGTGGGGAAAGTTGTACTGAAAGTGGATTCTTGTTCATGAGAGTTTCGGATAAGGTAGTAAAGGGTTGTTTGAGTTAGTGTGAGGTTGTTTGAGGTTTTGCCAAATTAGGGGATTCTTTTTGGGAAAATCGGCTTTGGTTTCTTTCTTTGCCTTTGGTGCTGAATTTGGCTAATTTTTTTGGGGTTTGGCTTCCTTGCTTGTTGTGACCGAATTGTGCTTGTTCATTCAGGTCTTATTCCTTTTGTGTTTCACGGTTTTATCTCTTTAGTTAATAGCTTCCTTTTCCCCTTTCTCATTTGGTTTTATTTTCTTTTCCCTCCTTCTTGGCCGATTGTTGTTTCCTCTCAACAATCTCTGCTTTGTTCCTTTTCCCTCCCTCATTGGTTTTGGTTGACTGAATACTCATCTTACTTCTTTTTCTACTTTCGATTGGCAACTGTGGTGTGACTGATTGGGTTAGGCGTACAACTTTTGTCTCCTACTCGGTTGTTGTTGTGTTAGCTGAACTTTGTTAGGTAAGCCACGGTTCCATTTCTTCCCTTTCGGGATGTTTCACCTTGTGACCCATCTTCTAACTTTATCTCTTCTTGTCGATTATCTCCTTTACCGTATAGATCAATTTTTATACGAGCTTCTGTGTGCGTTACTTCAAGAGTCTATACTCTACTCAGTTGTTGTGGTAAGTATGGTACGGTTGTGATGATGTTTTTATGTTTCAAATGTGAGTCTGATATAGAAGGTGGTATTTTGGTGTAGGTAGTGATCGAAGTTGATTGACAGACCTGATTGAGGATCAAGGATGCGATTATTGTTGGCTTTTGGGTAAGTGATTACGATTTCTTTGGAACTCTGTTAGTTTCCAATCGAGACATAAGTAACTAATTAGTTATCGCATTAACTCAGAGATGGCCACACCACTAATTATGACTTCGTTTTGAATTTAGTATAAGTAGGTTTATATGGGTAAATTTTATGTAATAAGGCCGTTTAAAAGTTTCATTTTATTTGGGGATTTGTTTAAATTAACTTATATCTGTTAGCAGTAGGACTTGGGTTTTCAAAACGGTAAATGGTTTTCAACTGCTATGCCACGTAACTGGTTTCAAAAGCTTACGCAATGGACAACGTTTTTAAGCATAATAACGATTTTTGTACGAGACATGTTTTGCTTAACGAACCTGTAACTTAACAAATAAATTTAATAAGATAGCTTTTCACAAAGATCACAAACAAGGTTTTAGCACAAGCGGACTTTTCCAATAGAACTATGTTTTTCAAAACACACTCCAATGTAACACCACAGATGCGGCCATAACGTCTAGGCCGGGTTTGGGGTGTTACAATACTTCTTTTCTTGCACAGTCTTGAATCTCCTTGAGAAAAATTCTCACAACATTGATAGATCTTTCTTTCATAGTTACATACAACAAAAACATTCAGTCTATCGAGATGGTGGAACTATGTGAGATAGGCATGAAACAATATCGAATAAATTAGAACCATACCCTAGCCATTGGATTTAAATATTCCTTTCGAAAAGAATGACTACCTTACTTTCTTATAATCCATTGGGATCTCGAACTTGTAACCACATTAAGCACTTGTTGAAGAAAATCCCAGTTGGTATTTGTCATCATGGTAGATTACTAATCTTCTTCAACATCAAGTAAGTTAAACAAATCATTAATGGATTTAGCAGTAAGGGGTACCTTTTTATTACGAACAAGAACTTCATTAGCGTTTGGTGTGGTCAAGTTGGCATAGAACTCTCACACTAAATCTTCATCTGGCGTTGATCGTGCATCACAAAATTGCTTCCAATTTAAAGCATTAATCATCTTTCAAAGTGACAATGGCATTATCATCTTGTCATTGCTCTCCAAATTGAAAACTCTTTCTGGCATCATGGGTTGATTCTTAAAGATAGAATCAAATCTTTCCCTTACTTCATCATCTTGAATCATAATTGGATTCTCGATAGAATTCTTGGATGATCAAGTTCTTTTGCGAGACATGATATTTTTCTCAAAAGATAGGCACACTTTCGGCAAAAGAAAAAAGAGATTGGCAATGTGTGGTGGTTGAAGGTTGCAGTGGCAATAGAATTGCAGCAGCGACAAGAGTACGACAGCATTAGGATTGTAGTGGTGAAGGCATTGCTCCAACAAGAAGATTGCGGTGGTGATAGGAGGGTTTTGCGACAAGAAGGGAGATTTTAGAAAGATTTTTCTGGATTTGAAGCTAACAGTAAGAAGAAAGAAATAGGTGGCTAGGGCTTGAAGCTAATTGCTTTAAATGTTGTGAGGAATACGATGGTATAGAGGGGTTTATATAGTAGTAGATTAGGATAAACTTGTAGCAAAAAAATTAGCTACATAAGGATGCTTGGGCGACAAGGTAAGGAGGGAAGGGAAAAGTGGCGGTAAAAATAGGGGTTTTAGAGACTCTATTGATGGCAATGATTCGTAATTTCCTCCTTTTTTTCTGTTTTGGGCCTCAAGCCCAAACTACAATTATTTGCTATGCTAAAAAATTACATTGAACTAGGAAAATAAACTAATTAGTACTTAGGCCAAATTGACCCTCTTTATTTAAAATAAAGACAATTAAAATTGCAAAAAAAAATTCGGATTACTTAGAAAATTTCTCTTCAAAAAGTTACATCAAATTAATATCCTAAGAAAGGTTTGAGGGGCCACAAACTGTCCCGCTTAAGTTCCAGTCTCCTTAGACAGGCTTAATTTAATGTATTAATTCAAGAAGATAATTTCTAAGTATGACATTTATTAAAAATAAAAACATAAAAATTAATGGTATATTAGATTGAGCAAGGTTTCAACTCGTTCAACTTTGCCATCCCAATAGTGTTTGAGATATTGACCATTAACCTTAAATGTACCTCCATTGTTGTCGTACAATTCAGAGACTCCATACGGATGAACTTTGTAGATTGTATAAGGTCCTTTCGATCAGGATTTTAGCTTTCCCAGAAATAACTTTAGCCTTGAATTAAACAACAACACTTTCTGAACTTCTTTGAATTCATGAGGTTGTATATTATTCTCATGCAACCTTTTGGACTTTTCTTTTTACATTTTGGCATTCTCGTATGAAAATAACCTCAACTCCTTAAGCTCATCAAGTTGTAACATCATTCTCTCATTGGCTTGCTTAAGATCTAAATTTAATTGTTTCAAAACCCATTGAGCTTTATTTTCCAACTCAAGTGGCAAATGACATGCCTTTCTGAAGACTAACTGATAAAGATTCATTCCTAATGGTGTCTTAAAAGCTATTCGATAGGCCTATAGAGCATCATCAAGCCTTCGAGACCAATCTTTTCTATTAGGTCACACCACCTTCTTAAGGATTCCTCTGATCTCACGGTTTACCCATTCAAGTTTCCCATTTGATTATGGATGATAGGAAGTGGCAATTTTGTGTTTCACATCATATTTGTCAAGTAATTACTTAAGCCATTTGTTTACAAAGTGCGATCCTTCATCACTAATTATAGCTCTAGGAGTCCCAAACCATGTAAACACATGCTTATGTACGAATCGCATGACTACCTTATCTTCATTCATTGGGTATGCTTCAACTTCAACCCACTTAGATATGTAGTCAATGTCCATGAAGATATACATGTTACCATAAGAAGAAGGAAATGGGCCTAGAAAGTCGATGCCCCATACATCAAATAATTCTATCTCCAAAATGCTTCTCAAGGGCATCTTGTTCCTACTTGATATGCTTCAGGTCCTCTGGCATCTATCACAATTTTTCACATATGCATACTTATCCTTGAACACTGTAGGCCAAAAGAATCTTGCTTTGTAAAATCTTAGCTACAGTGTGGGAACCACCAAAGTGTCCCTGATTTGGAGATGAATGCCAGTGGTACAAGATCTTATCAGTTTCACTTCCAGCTACGCACTTCCTGGTTATGTTATCTTTATATTGTTTAAACAAAAATGAATCCAAATCCTCCTAGAAATAATATTGACTATCATGAAGGAATTTATTCCTTTGTTGGTATGACATTTCTTGATGAATTATTCCACATGTTAAATAATTCGCATAATTAGCAAACTAAGATATTTCATGAATTCGGTTTACCTAAAAGATATGCTTATCTGGAAAATTCTCATTGATAGGAAAAAATGAATGAGTTACCTCTTTTTTCTCCAACCTCAATAGATGATTGGCTACTTGATTTTCATCACCTTTTCTATCTTGGATCTCAAGGTCAAATTCTTAGAGTAAGAGTATCCACCGAATTAGCCTCGGTTTAGCATCTTTCTTTGCGAGTAAGTATTTAATGGCTGTATGATCAGTAAAAACTATAACTTTGGTACCTATAAGATATGGACAAAAATTGTCAAAAGCAAAGAGTTCTTTTTTAGTTACCATGTAATTATGCTGGGCTCTTGTCAAAGTTCTGCTTGCATAGTAGATAGGGTGAAATACTTTGTTCCTTCTTTGACCCATCACAACTCCAACAATGAAATTGCTTGCGTCACATATAAACTCAAAAGGTAAGCTCCAATTAGGTGTAACTATTATTAGGGCTGAGATTAACCGACTTTCAACTCTTCAAAAGCTTCTAAGCATGCTTTGTCAATCTCAAAAATAATATCTTTCTCTAACAGCTTACACGAAGGCTTAGAATTTTTTGAAAAATCTTTTATAAACCTTTAGTAAAAATCGGCATTACCTAAGAAACTTCAAACTCCTTTCATGCTAACTAGTGATGGTAATTTCTCAGTCACATCCACCTTTGCTTTAACAACTCCGATTCCTCTTTTGGAAATTTTATGCCTTAAGACAATTCCCTTCTTAACCATAAAATGACATTTCTCCCTGTTAAGGACAATATTTGTCTCCTCGCATCTTTCAAGTACCTTAACCAAATTACTCAAACAAACATTGTAAGTATTACCAAAAATAGAAAAATCATCCTTGAAAACATGAACAAAATATTCTACTATATCAATTAATATTGCCATCATGCATCACTGAAATGTGGGAGGTGCATTACATAAATCGAAATGCATTCTCGTAAAACCAAAAGTACCATACGAGCTAATAAAAGTGGTTTTGTGTTGGTCTTCCAGGGTTACAACTATTTGGTTGTGTAACACCCCTAACCTGTAACCGTAGCCAAAACATTTAGAGAAAAAATACAGATAATTCATATCATTTACTATTCATATCCGAAAGTACTCATATCATCCCCTGAATGGACCCTCGAGACCTAATTTAAGCATTAGAAACAAGTAGGGACTAAATCAAAATCTTAGAGAACTTTTTGCGAAGTTTCAAAAATTTTCTTATATACAGGGGTCACACGCCCGTGTGAGTAGGCCGCGTGGCTCAAACTACCAAGTGATATGCCCATCTCTAAGGCTGTGTGGGCATTCGATCTGAGGCACACGACTGTGTCCCCATTTCCTCATCTGTGTAACTCTCTGACTTGAGTCAAACGACCAGCCACACGCACGTGTGCTAGGCCATGTGGTCAATTTAATTTTTGAAAATTAGGTGCAGGATTCACATGGCCAAGACACACGCCCATGTTCTAGGCCATTTTTCACACATGATTGAGACACACGCCCCTGTCTCTGCTTGTGTGCCTAATTCTGAGTATTCTATTTTTAAATTTTAAGATGCAGAGGACACACGGCCAAACCTACTGCGCATGTGCCAGGCCGTGTGTCACACAATGTCAAGGCACACGCCCGTGTGTCTACCCGTTTGGATAAAATAAAGCCATTTCTTAGTTTTATTTCTCACCTAAAATTTTCCAACAACCTACACTAATACTTGAAAATATATACGAACCAATTCAAGAATTATAACCAAGCCAATACTAACATCTAACATGATATATCTTCACATGCATTCATGTTTATAATCTTACCTTTTATAGACATACTTCTTTAACAAAACTCAATCAAACCATACTAAACACGTATGTAATTACCATGATGTAACCTTATAAATATACCAAATCAAACCATCTCTTGCCATTCCAATGGTAAGATTACAAACAACCATTTATAAGCCAACAATTGGCCATGTTAACCAATACATGCCATTATACCAAAATATGTTTACTATTTATACCAAAATGAGCTGGTGGATAGTGTGATGATGCTCTGACCAATCTCAAACCTTTGCGAGCTTCTGAACACTATAAAACAGAGAAAATAAAACCTAGTAAGCATTTAATGCGTAGTAAGTTCGAATAACAGGAATTAAACTTACCAATCATATTCATTTAACTAAGCATAAGTGCTTCCCAACAAATTGACAAGTTTGCCTAATCACATATACTCAATTAAGCAAGTTAGTCACATATTTCACATGTAATCAAACAAACATGGATGAGCTCATCATGGTACAAACTTTCAGGTATTTCAGAAGCATTCGAGACATAATACTTCTAATCTCTTAATTTCTCATTTCAGGAGTTTTATCCGTTGAATTATTGAAATTTTGATGGATACTCAAGTAGTATAGGCAAGGTATACAAATCAGTGATTCATCAATTCATGTTTAGGGGTACCCGATAGGGCATATAATCAAGTAGCACATTCTCGAGCCACATATATCAGGATGCTTAAATGAGCCATGTAACATGATGCTTATCTGGGCTATACAGGAAACTCATAAGAGTTTTAATTCAGGAGCTCATAGAGCTTAACTGGTAACTCCAAAGAGTTATTATCAGGGAGCACTGGATAGCCATTTAATAGGGTGTTCAAGCGAGCCATGTCTGGAAGCTCATAAGAGTCTATATCAGGACGCTCACGTAGAGCTGTGTTTGTGTTCGCATTATATGCAAGATCACAACCGATCGAATCATGTAAGAAGACGCTCATAAAGATCTGCGGTAGTGTGCAACACATGAAGGACTATAATAGGATGCTTGATAAGACTTTTAATAGGATTCTCGTCTGAGCTATAATGTCCGCAAAATATGCAGGAATATAATCAATATGAAAAATTATGTATCCATCAAATTTCATTATTCAAACGGAACTTAACATCTTCCGGACATAATCGGATATGTGATTATTTCATATATTTATAAAATTTATATATTTCATGTAATCAAATACCACATTCAAATCAAGCATAAAAATAAACACAATTGAGCTACACGAACTTACATCGACACTTGTTCGTGTATAAAAGTCTACTAATTTGTTACTTTTTGTTTTCCTCGATCCAATTCCGTATTTGGTCTTTCCGGATCTATATAAATGAATTTAATCATCAATCCATTATATTTCATATTCAATTGGATTCAATTTACATCCTAGGAAAAATTACCAATTTGCCCCTATAATTTTCATAAATGATAATTTCGTCCCTAGGCTCAGAAAATGAAATTCATGCAATTTAATCCTCATTCCAAGCCTAACCAAAATTTTCATATAACATTTACAACACTTATATTTCAAAAACTTTAGAATTTTTCCATAACTTTTACATCTTTACAATTTAGTCCCTAAATCATAATTTCATCAAAATTTACTTTAAAAAGTAGTTTACCTATCAACAACTTTTCATTTTCTACCATAAATTTTAAAATTTCAACATATTCATCCATGAAAAACTTTGATACTTTGATAACTTTTGAAATTAATCCCCAAAATAGATAGATTAAACTATTCCAATATCAAAAATATAAAAATTACTAAAAACGGGACAATGATACTTGCCCAATTAAGCCAAGAAAGCTTGTTTTCTCTTTCTTAGGGTTTCCATAGAAATTTTGGGGAAGAAGATGATATAAAATGATATTATTTGATATTTATTTATTTATCATCTTTTATTTATTTTAATTTCCAATTTAGTCCTTGTCCTTTTCTAATTTTTCCATGGATGATTCATCAAAAATATATACTAACTTTTCTTTAATGGTCTAGTTATCATATAAGGACCTCTTATTTTGAATTCCATAGCTATTTGATCCTTCTAGCTACTAGAATTCAACTTTTTCATTTTATGCAATTTGGTCCTTTCCATAATTAAACACATAATCGGTAAAATTTTCTTATTAGATTTTTCATATAACATTCCTATCATAATGTAGACCAAGAAATAATATTAAAATAAAATTTTTTTCTATCTTGGATCTGTGATCCCGAAACCACTATTTTGATTTCACTGAAAACGAGCTGTTACAACTCTCTCCCTTAAAAGTTTTTTTGTCCTAAAAAATTTTACTAGTAAAGAGATTTGGATATTGCTTTCTCATGGTATCGTCCAGTTCCCAGGTAGCTTCTTCTATAGCATGTCGTTGCCAGAGAACCTTTACTAATGCTACATTTTTATTTCTTAGCTCTTTTGCTTCATGTGCCAGGATTTTGATCGGTTCCTCACTATAAGTCATATTATGCTGAATCTCAACTTCTGTCGGGGAAATAACATGTGAAAGATCCGACCGATACCATCGTAACATAGACACACGAAAAACATTATGAATTTTGTCGAGTTCTGCTAGTAATGCCAACGATATGCAACAGGTCTGATTCTTTCAATAATCTCATATGGCCCGATGAGTCGTGGACTCAAATTTCCTTTTTGACCAAACTGGAGAACTTTCTTCCAAGGTGATACTTTCAAGAATTCCTTATCACCAACCTAAAATTCTATCTCTTTTCATTTAAGATCGGAATAAGACTTTTTGACGATCGGAGGTTGTTTTCAAACTATCTTGAATTACTTTCACATTTTCTTCAGTTTCACGGACTAAGTCAATTCCGTGTATCTTCTTCTCACTGAGCTTTGTACAATACAATGGAGTTCTACATTTACGACCAGACAGAGCCTCATACGGTGCCATTTTAATGCTGGACTGATAATTGTTATTATAGGAAAATTCGACTAAAGGTAAATATTTTTCCCAGTTACCTTCAAATTCTAACACACAATATCGAAGCATATCTTCCAAAATTTGTATAACATGTTCAGATTGTCCATTAGTCTAAGGATGGAATGTGGTACTGAAATGTAACTGTGTACGCAGAGCTTCTTGCAATTTATTCTAGAATTGGGATGCAAATCGAGGATCTCTGTCTAAAATAATGGAGACATGCATTCCATGCAATCTGACAATCTCAAAAATATATAATTCAACCAATCTATCCAAGGAAAAATCCATACGTACCAAAAAAAAGTGTACAAAATTTGTCAATCGATTGACGATTTACCCAAATGACATCTTTTTTCTTCGGAGACAAAGGTAATCCCGATACAAAATCTATAGTAATTAATAAACCGTAATTTATACATATTTTTATCACATGCTTAGCCCATTTATGGATGGTTTCTCCTTAGATTTGGTGAATTCGATGCTCCTAATCCTTTAATTTCGTCTTTTATACTTAGGTGAGCATAGGAGAGTAAAAAGAGCGAGAGACGGGCCGAAAACGGAGAAAATGGAACCACATGGGAAATCAACACAGGTTGGACTTCCTCACACGGGCGTGTCACATGGCCATGTTCATTTGGCAGGATCAAAGCACGACTTACACGGGTAGACTACACGCTCGTGCCTCTTCAACAGCCTTGACCACGGGTTAGAGTAATCACACATGGGCATGCCCCTACCGAGCCCAAGTATAGTCCTATTCGGAGAAGGCCAATTTTTAGGACTCTTAGGTATTCAAAAGCCTATTTAAACACCTGAGGAGGCACTTAGAAGAGACGCAGAGTAGGAAGCAATGAATTACTCAAGAAAAGCCGATTGATCCATCTTAGAAGCCGGATTCATCATCAAGACTAAAGATCTCCCTTCAAGTTCCTTCAGGCGTTTTGGGTTTTCTTATGTTTTGTTACCTTTCTACTTCTGAGATGTTTTCTTTTATAATCATGAACTAAACCCCCTAAATACCTAAGGGGAATGAAACCTAAGACAGATCTTGTTGTTATTATCTAAATTGTATGATAAATATTTGACTTGTTCTTAATTATGTGTTCTTAATTCTTGTTTTAATATTCTAGGATATTGATTCAAGTTAATGCTCTTATTCAGAGGAGGAATAGACCCCGTCTAAGAGTATAATTGTCATAATTAAGCAGAGTTGATTGCGCCTAGAGATAAGGTGATAAGATTTTGCCGGATTAGGGTGAAACCTAATAAGGGAATTCATAGATCGAGTTAATGCAATTCTAGGGTGTTAATTAGAAAGAGATTTAAATTATTCAACCTAGAGTTAAACGTTATTAGTCTCGAGAGAGATAATAATATAACTTAGGGATTTCTACGGATCAAGTCAAATGAATAAATCATCTTAATTTTTAGGTATTGTCTTAATCAATCGAAGTTTCCCAAAAATAATTTTCCCAATTTTGTTTCTTTAGATAACCAAACCTCTTAATTTTTAGGCTAGATAATAAAAAGGAAGTAAATACTAGTACTCGTAGTTCCTTTGGGTTTGAAAAATCCGGTCTTGTTGAACTATACTACTGTTCGATAAGTACACTTTCCTTAATCGTGATAATAAGTTAGTCTCAAGAACGATTCATTCATAAATCTTTAAAACCTGTCGCGAATAGCATGAATCAAGTATTTGGCGCCGTTGCCGGGGAACTAGGATATTAGGAACACTTGATTTTTATTGCTTTAGCCATTTTACTTTTATTGCAATTTAAATTTTATTTTCTTTTCTAATTCTTCATTTGTTTTCTTCTGATAGGTTTTTCTAGTTTATGACCAGAAGAAACCTATCAGGACCACTACTTTTTGGCGGTGAGATCGGTCGCGCAATTCGTAAAAACTGAAGAGAAATAAGGCGAAGCCTAAGATACACAGAGGAAGAGCAAGAGGACGATACTTCAACCACAACCGAAGAGATGGCTGAAAACCAATAAAATCCACTACCTCCTGGATTGCTGCTGATCCAGTAAATCAGAATCCTGCTCCGCGTACTATGTATGATATGCTAAACCTTCTTTAACAGGAACTGAATCGAGCATAATTAGGCCTGCTGTTGCTGCAAATACTTTTGAACTGAAACCTAACACAATTCAAAATGATCCAACGGTTTGTTCAGTTTGATGGTTTGCAGGACGAAATCCCAATGCTCACTTGGTAAATTTCCTAGAGTTTTGCGATACATTTAAAATTAATGGCGTTTCTGATGACACGATTCACCTTCGGTTGTTTCCCTTTTCGTTGAGGAATAAGGCTAAACAGTGGTTGAACTCGTTACCACGAGGATCAATCACTACTTGGGAACAAATGACCGAAAAGTTTTTATTAAAATATTTTTCACCGGCTAAAACAACCAAATTACGTAATGATATCTCCAGTTTTGTGCAGATGGATTTAGAAACACTCTACGATGCATGGGAGAGATACAAGGATCTGTTGAGAAGGTGCCCTCACCATGGGTTACCACTCTGGCTACAGGTTCAGACATTTTATAATGGTGTGAAACCCTCAATGAAGCAACTCATCGACGCAGCCACCAGTGGAACTTTGAATAACAAAACACTTGAGGCAACTTACGAATTTATTGAGGAGATGTCACTGAATAACTATCAGTGGCAAGTTATGAGGATAAAGCCGATGAAAGTAGCCTGTGTTTTCAACCTCGATGCGGTTACTACGCTATCTAACCAAGTAGAACTCTTAAATAAAAAGATTGACAGTTTGTGTGGTTCTACTCAGGTACATGCAGTGATGAGGTGCGATTCGAATGGAGGAGGAGCATGCACAGAATATCAACCTTTCAACCCTAGCATCGAGGAGGAACAAGTCCAATATATGGGTAACAATAACTCTAGACCCCAAAATAACCCGTATAGTAACACTTATAATGCAGGTTGGAGGAACCATCCCAATTTCTCGTGGGGCGGTCAAGGAAATCAAAGGCCACAACATCCTCCGGGTTTTCAACAACCACCTTACCAACAAGAGAAAAAGTTGAACCTTGAAGAGATGCTAACAAAATTCATCTTAGTGTCAGAAACTCATTTTTAGAATACCGAGACAGTACTTAAGAATAAACAAGCATCGATCTAAGGGCTTAAAACTCAGATAGGTCAGCTCGCTAAATTGATATCTGAACGACCATAGGGTAGCCTGTCGAGTAGCACTGAAGCTAACCCAAGGGAGCAAATCAATGCAATTACCATTCAAGAGGAGGAAGGGTTAGTTGCACCTGAACCAGAACCGAGACAAGAAACAGTGGTAAGTAAATGTAAGGGTGGGGTGGACCACAATGACAAGAAATTAGTAAGTAAAGAATACAAACCTCGTGTGCCATACCCAAACACAACAAGGAAAGACCGCACAGAAGAACAATTTGGAAAATTCCTTAAATTATTAAAAAAGTTACATATTAACTTACCGTTTATTGAAGCCCTTTTGTAGATGCCAAATGCAGTCAAATTCTTAAAGGAGCTTTTAACAAATAAACGAAAGTTGGATGAGGCGTCGCATGTGGAGTTGAATGTAGTTTGCTCAACCATTCTACAGAATAAGCTACCCAACAAATTGAAAGATCCAGAGATTTTTACGATTCCTTGTTTAAGTTAGATGTTCATAATGCATTGGCTGACTTAGGGGCAAGCATTAATGTTATGCCTTATAAAATGTTTAAACAGTTAGGTCTTGGGAAACCCAAAAAAACTAGGATGAGCATTCAATTGGCTGATAAAACCATTAGATTTCCTAGGGGTATCATTGAAGATGTTCTTGTTAAGATTGATAAATTTATATACCCAGTAGACTTTGTTGTTCTAGACATGGAAGAGGCTAGTAACGCACCTTTGATTTTAGGACGACCCTTTTTAGCGACTGCTAGAACCATTATTGATGTTGGTACAGGTGAACTCACACTTTGTGTGGGAGACGAAACAATCACCCTTCAAGCTCATGAGACGAGTAACACATCAACAATCGAGGGTGATTGCATAAATCATACTACTGGTACTGATCATGTGGTGAAACCCTCTGTGCAGAAAACAGTTTTGAAGAGCGTATATGAGCCATGTTCAAGCAACAACAAAGGACCTATCTATGAAGAACGAAGGCTACAAATCAAGAAACTAGATGAATGGAAGACACATAGACCGAGGACACACGATAAACCAAAACCACTCCATGATGAGCTCAATGACGCACCAAATCAACTTAAGGTTGGAGACAAAGTACTACTAGATGCAACAGATCCTCGCATTGCCACTTCTGAACCTAATGAAGAAATTCCTCTCACGGTACTCAGTATTTTCCCATATGGTACAGTCGAGGTAATTCATCCCAAATTCGGCACTTTTAAGGTAAACAATACTCGTCTTAAACCTTATGCTGATAAAGTTGATAGCAAGGATAAGGAGTGTAAACTCCTCGCACCACCATGATCATGTACCAGAGCGTTAAGTCCAGCTTAAGACTATAAATAAACGCTTCTCGGGAGGCAACCCGAGCACTAACAGTAATGATATTTTTAAATTCTAGTTTTTTACATCTAACCTACTAACAGAGTCTTGAGACACAGGGTTTTTCCATCCACACAACCAGTAACATGGGCGTGCCTTAGGCTGTGCTCACACCACAGGAGGAGACACGGCCATGTGATACGGTCGTGTGAAAATAGGGCAAAATTTTTCCCCAACACGGGATGTGATAAGTTGGAACGACGAAAAAATGTGCAAGTGTACACAATCGCAACAAGTAATAAAGTGACAAGTAAATGTCGAGTTCTCGTACCCATAGGGATTGTAAAAAGAGTTATTTATGAAATTAATTGTAAAACACTTTGGTGAAGTAGAAATAATTTGGTTTTAGAAGATGGGCAAAAACTATTTAAAAACTTAAGTAAATGATTTAAATAAAACAAAAGAGTTCTAGTGCACGATTTCAAATAAGATTTAATCAATGTAACATGTGTTGGATTAATTATATTTCTTGAACTCAGAATTACGAAACTCATGTTTACATTGTTACGAATAAATTCACAACAACCCAGTAATTTTCTAACTTATGAAAAAATTTATATACAAAAATCCATTCATCTATTGACATATCTCTATGACAATTCAATCGACTAAACAGATTCTAGCAAACAAACATGCTATTGCACATACATATTCATTAAATTGAACCAATCTCTTGTATATCCCTATGTCAATTCAAATGATTAATTAAATCTAATAATAATCTAAAAGACTTTGTGAAGTAGCAAGATATCCATACCTTGGAACAATTTAATCACAACAATCTTGCAAGTTATGCAAGGCAATAATATCGCAAGATATATTGCTAATTTAACCTTCAGCTACCTTAGAAGAATAAACATGCACTGTTTAAGTATTGTGTCAACTAATTACAATTGCAATCCGTTTAAATAATTAATTCATTAGTTACCTTACAGTCGTAACGCAAGAATAACTTAGGTATGATTTTACTTGATCAAGCATCTTACCGAGGCTTATAACAGCATAAACAACATTTTAACAATTCAAGCAGGCAGAATATAATCGACCCAATACAAACATAATTTAAGCTGAATTGGTTAAAATAACCATTTCAATAGCATAAATATTCATAAACATGTTCGTCAAAACAACAACAAAAATTAAAGAGTTAGGGAACAAAAGGAAAATTCGGTGTTTCTCCGTGGCTTGACTAGTTGCTCCGTTCTTCGTTCTTCGTTGGCCTTGGCTACCAAGGTGGCTTATGAACACCTAATTGCTGCTCCAAAATGGCTGATGGGCACCTCTTTCCCAAGAGAAGAAATTGGCACTTGAACAAAAGGGAATGGAATGGAAAAAATGAGAGACAAGTGAGAGAGGGAATGAGAGAATGATGTAAAGTGAGGGATGCTTTGAATGATCAGCAAGGGGTGGATTTTATAGCTGATTGTGGCTGCTAAAAATAGAAAATTCCAGCAGCCAAAGAGCCCTCCCTTGGCCGGCCACACACATGGCAAAGTTGAGAGTTCAACTTTGCTATTTTAAGCTTGGAGCAAATCTACAAAGCCATAATTTAAGGTGGGGTTTGAATGCAATTTAGAAGTCTTTTGAGGGCATTTTTGCAAGCATATTTATTCAGCTAAAATGCTGATTTGGGTCAGCATATGGACGGTTTTGGGCTGCCCATTTAGTGGCTGGTTTGGTTCACTCAATCTGGCTCAACCAGTGCGGTTCGACTAGACCATTTCTCCATAATTAATTAAAAATAATTTATTTAACCCAAATTAAATGGGGAATAAATTAAAATTAATTAAATTATGAATTAATACACATTCCTGGACCGTCTTAGGCTAGAAATTAAAGTGTCTTGATACTTTAAATTGCTTCTCAGTTTTGTGCTTTAAGCAGTGTCAGCTGAGCCAATTTTCACCCTTTGCGCGAATCTGTCGAAAATAGTCAAAATTAGTCAAAGTTAAGTATAAAATTAAATAAATTCACCATGTTCATATTTTTAACTTAACTTAATTATTTTATAATATTTAATTATTTTTTGACAAGAATTTAACCGAATTTGCATGAATTTAAGAAAAATTGGGTATGAAAAAGTATATAAAATTTTGTGTTTCCATAAGTTTCCACAACCGTGCGACATGGCCGTGGGCGAAACTGCCAAAACAACACGGGCGTGAGACACGCCTGTGCCATTCACCCATGGTCAAAACTGTCAAAATAACATGGGCGTGGGCTATCATACACGGGCATGGGAGAAGCGAACAAAGCAAGACACGGCCGTGTGCACCTACACGCCCAAGGAACACGGGCGTGGGCCAAATGTCGGGCGCACCCAAATTTAAAAATCGCAAAACACACAGGAAAAAATTAGGGTACACGGGCATGCCCCATGACCATGTGCCCCAAAATATATATAAACCATTCACTATTCATCATCCCCCTTCCCAAAAATCCCTAAGCCGCTGCAACTCCACACGACCTACCTGCCACACCCGTGCGCCGCCTACAACATTGTTTCTGACGATTGAAGCTTCTCCCTTTTGCTTATACAATGTCATCTTCACGTGGTAAGAAGACCGCTGTCCTCGCCTCAAAGAAGAGGACAGGAGTAGCGTCATCCTCGGGTCCTATAGCTGAGATCCGTCACCCTTTCCTCGAGTTCCCCTTGGGACCCTAGGAGGAATTATATTAGATATTACGGGCCCGACCCCTAGGTGTGGGCCGCTGCATTGACTGGGCCACACTTGAAAAGATTCAATTGGCTGATGCGGTCCGAGCCCTCTTGATGACTGACCGGTAGGGGCTCTTCTTTGAGATCGTTGAGCCGATGTATCTCGAGTTCACATTGGAACTCTGCTCGACGTTCCATCTTTAGACCGTCATGACCAACTTCGATGATCCTGGAACGGTGCAGTTCTGCCTTGGTGGTCTAGTACGGTAGTTGAGCGTACCCGAGTTCAGGATTGCACTAGGGCTGTACACGGAGGAGTTCATGGACAACAATGAACTCGACACCCTCCACCGCCACATCCACTACTCTCCCTCAAAATGCTTGAAGGACCTCGTCCTTACCTCGACCACCTATGATCCTAGCCGTTCTAAGGCATCGGCCCTCGCCCCATCCCTGCGATACCTACACACCATTTTGGCCCACATTCTGATAGGATGACGAGAGAGCACTAGCGTTGTCAACACTCATGACGCCTATTTCTTATGGAGCATAGAGAACGGACACATCCTCGACCTTGCCTACTTCATCGCCCTCGTCATCCGCCATCAGACAAAGCGACATAGGGGAGGGGTCATCTCTATCGAGCCCTATGTGACTCGATTGGCTTGGCACTTTGGGCTCTTCAGCACATCATCACAATCATCCTCACTCACTCTTATCGGCCAAATGTCCCCAAAGGGCATCTCGAGCATGCTAAATATGAGGATGATCAAGAAACGACGTGGCACCTACCCTCCTCAGTACCGCCTCGTCCAGTCCACCGAGGAGGACTCAGAGGACATTACTGATGATGTCCCTCCATGTCATAAGGACCCACCATCTCAGCCACCACCCATCCATCGTCCAGTTCATGTGGCGGCTTCATACTCTGACATCTTTGAGCGCCTTACTCAATTTGAGCAGCAGTGTTTTCAGCGTTTTGATCACATTGATGCTACAGTTCACCAGATTTGTCAGCACCTTCACATCTCATCGCCACCACCACCTCGCGAACCATCCGGCGATGACGATGTTTAAAAACTTTTTATTATTTTTTATTTTCACTTTTATCTTTATTTATCTTATTTAAGTACTTTTTATTTCATTTTTCTTTAATATTATTTTAATTTTAGTTTTTATAATTTTTATTGAATAATTTATAGTATTGGCTATTTCATTACGAGTAATTATGCTTCCTTATATTCCCTAAATAGTTCCTGATTCTATCACAGTTATAAAGAGCTCCAAAGCTCACCATCACATAGGAGCTGAAAACTCCACTAGGAAAGGTTCTCCACGACTGCCATGTCTTACTCGACCACAACCTTAGATACTACCAGATATAATATTCTTTTGGCGCAGGACTTATAGACTAATGAACCTCTACCACCACCAGAGTATCCTCCTCCACTCTCATCATTGCTTTGGTCGATTATTCTCTACAACTCCAATTCAAGGAGTTCATTCATCATTCAGGAAGTTTCACTTCTCTCCCTATCTTATGATTATATATCTATACCTATCTTTGTACATTGAGGGCAATGTACATCTTAAGTGTGGGGGGTATTTCATATCATCATTAGAAATCCCTGAATTTTGTCTTATTCTCACGTGAATCACTCATATCAGTATTAGAATGATTTTTAATTAATTTATGATTTTTATTGATATGTCTTGAATTAAAACATAGCATTTATGCATTGATTGTTTAAACTTTAAGACATTAAGGAATCAAGCATGATAAGTTGATTTTTGAAGAATTAAAAACTTTTAGGTGGTTTCCCTAAGTTTAGGTATTATCGTGAGTTGAAATTCACAAGTTTAAACATCAAAAAGCGATAAGTTTTGTGAGATCATGAGCCTTTAGGGCATATTTTATTCCTTTCATGCTCACTTTTATTATGAGCGCGTCAGTATTGATTTGTTATTCTAGAACTTGCTTGATTATACATGTTAAGACCACACCATTTGATTTGACATGTCAAGATGATAAAGGCACTTAGGTTTAACCCACTCACTCCACAAAATCCTACCTTCATAATTAACCCTTAGTGAACCCCTTTGAGCCTAACAAGCCATTAATTGAGTTACCCTCAATATTAACCCGTAACCCATTATTGTTGAAATCCCCTAATTTGATCCTTATTTTTGTCGAGATTTGATTTGAACTAATTGCTTAGCTATGTTTTTCTCTTCTATGTATTTGACTTGTTCTTAAAAAAAATTACTTACATTCATATTAGTAATAATTCGTCGTTTTTGAGCTTGAGTGTTAATTCCATATTCTGAGAAGAAGCTCACTTGTATTCAATTGATGACTTGTTACTTTTCTAGCTAGGTAATTTTTCAATTCAATCTCGATTCTAGCCGTTTCCTTCAGCGTGTGACCACACCCCTAAACCAAAGCCACGTTACAACCCTCTAAAGACATTTTTAATTGATGTATCATCTCAATATATAGTGGTGGAGAGTTGATTTTCAAGCAAGCATATGGTAATAACTTTTCATATTGATTAATGAGTGCTTTAATTGATGTCCTTAAACACCTTGAGTGATTTGAGTGAATCTTTAGTGAGGATGTTAAACTCTGTGATATTTTGATCAAAGGTAATCACTTAGATGAGGGGAGACACCTATGTTTTCGTGATAAAATGCTCAACTTGGAATGTTTGAAACTTTGATGTACTTTTAGTTGAATTTTCAATGTATGAATACTTATGGATTATTTTGAGATATTATTGATAGGGATTATAAATTGAGAAGAATTTATTTTGATTGTGAGTTGAGGATTTTGCTTGAGGACAAGCAACTGCTTAAGTGTGGGAGTATTTGATAAACCGTAATTTATACATATTTTTATCCCATGCTTAGCCCATTTATGGATGGTTTCTCCTTAGATTTGGTGAATTCGATGCTCCTAATCCTTTAATTTCATGTTTTATACTTAGGTGAGCATAGGAGAGTAAAAAGAGTGAGGAATGGGCTGAAAACAAAGAAAATAGACCCATGTGGAAAATCAACACGGCCTGGACTTCCTCACACGAGCGTGTCACATGACCGTGTCCATTTGGCAGGATCGAAGCATGACTTACATGAGTAGACTACACGCCCATGCCTATTCAACAACCTTGACCACGGGCTGGAGTAATCGCACACGGGCGTGTCACACGGGTGTGCCCCTACCGAGCCCAAGTATAGTCCTATTCAGAAAAGGCCAATTTTTAGGGCTCTTACGCATTCAAAAGCATATTTAAACACTTGAGGAGGCACTTAGAAGAGACCCAAAGTAGGAAGCAAGGAATTACTCAAGGAAAGCTGATTGATCCATCTCAGAAGTCGGATTCATCATCAAGACTGAAGATCTCTCTTCAAGTTCCTTCAGGAGTTTTGGGTTTTCTTACGTTTTGTTATCTTTATGCTTCTGAGATGTTTTCTTTTATAATCATGAACTAAACCCCCTAAATAACTAAGGGGAATGAAACTTAAGATAGATCTTGTTATTATTATCTAAATTGTATGATAAATATTTGACTTGTTCTTAATTATGTGTTCTTAATTCTTATTTTAATATACCAGGATATTGATTCAAGTTAATGCTCTTATTCAGAGGAGGAATAGACTCAGAGTAAAATTATCATAATTAAGCGGAGTTGATTGCGCACCTAGAGATAGGGTGACAAGATTTTGCTGGATTAGGGTGAAACCTAATAATGAAATCCATAGATCGAGTTAATGCAATTCTAGGGTGTTAATTAGAAAGAGATTTTAATTATTCAACCTAGGGTTAGATGTTATTAGTCTCGAAAGAGATAATAATATAACTTAGGGATTTCTACGGATCAAGTCAAATGAATAAATCGTCTGATTCAGAGCCAAATAACAAGTGAAGTCTCGGTGGATTTTTCCTTAGGTATTGTCTTAATCAATCGAATTTTCCCAAAAGTATTTTTCCCAATTTTTTCTGTGCATTCTTAGTTTAGTAATTAGTTTAAATAACTAAACCTCTTAATTTTTAGGCTAGATAACAAAAAGGAAGTAAATACTAGTACTCATCGTTCCTTTGGGTTCGACAAATCCGGTCTTGCTGAACTATACTATTGTTCGATAGGTACACTTGCCTTAATCATGATAATAAGTTAGTCTCAAGAACGATTCATTCATAAATCTTTAAAACCTATCGCGAATATCATGTATCAGTAATTTTTTCCTATTTCTATTCTGGAATCGTAACTGGCTGTAATAATCCCAAAGGCACTTAATGTTCAGGTTTTACTTGCTGACATATCAAACATTTAGATACAAATTCAGAAATATCCCGTTTCATTCTCGATCACCAGTACATCTTTTTCATATTATTGTACATTTTGTTACTACCAGGATGAATAGACATGGTACCATTATGAGCTTCATGTAGAATATTTTGTACTAGTTCCAAGTTCTTCGGTGCACATATTCTGCCTCTAAATAACAAACAACCATCAAACCCAATCTGAAATTCTAAATCAGGATTCAACTCAGATTGTTCTCTTTTAGCTTGTAATTCTTCATCACCCTTTTGAATTTCATAGATCTGTTGCAGAAATATCGATTTAGGTTTTAACTCAGCTATAATTGAACCATCATCTGATAATGACAATCGAGTATCCATTACTCCCAAGGAAAATAAAGACTTTCTACTTAGGGCATCAACAACCACATTAGCTTTTCCCGGAAAATAGTCAATAATAAGATCATAATTTTTCAATAATTCTAGCCACTTGTGCTGTCTTAAGTTCAAGTCTTTTTACGACATTAGATACTTCAAACTTTTATGATCGGTGAATATGTTACACTTTTCACCAAACGGGTAATGCCACCAGATTTTCAATGCAAAAGTAATGGTTGCTAACTCTAAATCATGTATCAGATAATTTCTTTCATGTGGTTTTAGCTATCTAGAAACATAGTCTATTACTTTACCTTCTAGCATCAATACACAACCTAAACCATTTAATGACGCATCACTGTAAATTATAAATTCTTTACCTAATTCAGGTTGAACTAACACAGGTGCTTCAGACAACAAGCTTTTAATCTGTCAAAACTCTACTGGCATTTATTAGACCACTTGAACTTTACATCTTTCTGTAACAATCGAGTCATCAGAGAAGCTATCATTGAGAACTATTTAACAAACCTCCAATAATATCTTGCTAGTCTCAGAAAACTTCTGACTTCAGACACATTCTTTGGTGGTTTCCAATTAACAATTGCAGAAATTTCATTCGGACCCACCTTGATACCTTCAGCAGATACTATATGTCCAAGAAAACTAACTTCCCATAGCCAAAATTCACATTTACTAAATTTGGCATACAATTGTTTCTCACGTAGTGTTTGCAACACTATTCTCAAATGATCAACATGCTCATTTTCATCTTGGGAATATACCAAAATATCATCAATAAATAACACCACGAACCTGTCAAGATACGGTTTGAAAATTCTGTTCATTAAATCCATGAATACTACAGGTGCATTTGTTAAACTGAATAGCATCAGAAGACACTCATAGTGCCTATACCTGGTTCTAAAAGCTATCTTTGGCACATCTGAATCTTTTACATGTAGCTGATAATAATTGGAATGAAGATAAATCTTTGAAAATAAAGTGGCACCTTTCAGTTGATCAAAAGTCATCAATACAAGACAATGGATGCTTGTTCTTTATTGTGACTTTGTTCAATTGTCTGTAATCTAGACACAATCTCTATGATCCATCTTTCTTCTTTACAAACAGAATCGGTGCACCCCAAGGTGAAAAACTGGGTCGTGAAAAGCCTCTGTCAAACAATTCCTCCGAAAATACATTAGGAAATTTACAAACAACCGGCACTGACTGAATCTTCGACTTAGATACTTTAGTATCCAACATATATGCAAGATAAGCATCATACCCCATTCTAATATATTTCTGTGCTGATATTGCTAAGGTCACAATAGATAACCCATCTAGTTTATTAGATTCAATGTGAAGTAACTCACCATTTTGACACTTTAACCCAATGTATAACTATTTACAATTCACCACTGTGTCATGCTAGGTTAGCCAATCAATTCCCAAAATCACATCAAATTCAATAGAGGACAACAACATTAGATCAGGTGAAAAGCAATAACCCTTTACCATTAAAGGACAATTTTTATAAATTTTATCCACCATAACATACTGGCCTAGGAGGTTTGAAACTTTAACCAAAAATTCAATGAATTCAATAGGTAATTTTTTAACAGACAATAATTTTGTACATCTGTATGAATGTGTTGAACCAGGATTAATCAAAGTAGTAATATTAGTATCAACTAGAAAAAATATACCAGTAATGATGTTTGGTGCAAAGGCATCCTCTCTTGCATGCATAGCATATGTCCTTATCGATACTCGTGCCTCAAATTTAACTATTGAGTCTTTTGTAGTACCTCGGCTACCACTGACACTGTCAGGGTGATGGGGTGGTCTGCCCCTCGAGGTGAGATTACTCGGCTCTAAAGTCTAATTAGTATCTTTTTCAATTCTTTCTAGACAATCTTTAAGAAAATGATCAAGAGAACCACATCTATAGCAAGCCCCACTTCTCAGACGACACTTCCCAAAATGAAATTTATTACAATGTTTACATTTTGGTTTGGGATTACCAACACTTACAACATTTGTTATAGACGGAGATGAAGATCTCGGGTTAGAGCATTTAGAGCCCTGCTTTTCTCCAGAATATCCCACAGAAGTAGTAAAATGATCATGGTACTTCTTTGATTTCTTTGAAGCAGATGATTGTGACTCGCCGATAAATCTTTTGCCAAAAATTTGAGCTTCTCTCTGCTTGTTTCTTACTTAATTCCTCAGCTTTATGTGCTTATCAGCCAATAAGAAAAATTCCCTTTGTTCAAGAATTCTAATCAATACTTGATATCTTCATTTAAGCCCTCTTCCAAACGTTTACACAGATATCTTCATTTAAACCCTCTTCAAAACGATTACACATATCAGCCTCGGTCAGAACCATTCTCTGGCATACTTGCTCAATTTAACAAATTCTCCTTCGTATTCAGATACTGTCATGTTTCCATATTTCAACTCTAAAAATTCTTTCTTTTTCTAATCCAGAAATCTCTAACTAATGTACTTCTTTCTAAATTCTATTTGGAAGAATTCCCATGTAACATTTTCTCTTGGTACAACAAAAGTTATAGTATTTCACCAATGGTAAGCTGTGTCTTTCAATAACGATACATCACATTTTAAACACTTAGCTGGTGTACATGATAATTCATCTAGAACCCTGATGGTATTTTCCAACCAAAATTCAGCTTCCTCCAGATCATCATCGGCAGTAGCCCTTAATTCCTCTGCCCTATACTTACGGATTTTATCTACCAGAGGCCTACCTATTCTAACAAGTTCAGCACCCTGCGGCATCTCTGGAACTGGTTAAAAACAGGTGCGAGAGGTTGTTGCACAGTAGGATTTGTTCTCAAGTATTTAGTGAACCACCCATTCATCATTTGGAAGAAAGCTTCTTTTGTCTCCTCACCTCAGCCCTTAGATACGAACCTTCTACTACTATTAGATATAGTTCGTTGAATAGAAACTTGAGCAGTGCTCTCAGCTTTTCTCAGATTTAGCTCTAGCTTGGTTGGATGACATTACAATATAAGAAACACATTTGAAAATGGTCAGGAGACATCACACTATCATAAATTATATAATGGCATGTATAGCTAAACTCGTACTTGCTACATTAGTTTGAAAATCGACTAAATCGTAGCTCTGATACTAATAAATGTAACACCTTAACCTGTAACTGTCGCCAGAACTAGATCACGGAGCATTACCGGAGTTTACAGAAAAAATACAGATAATTCATATCATTTACTATTCATAACCAAAACTAATCATATCGTCCCTTGAATGGACCATCGAGGCCCAATTTAAGATTAGAAACAAGTAGGGACTAAATCAGAATCTTTGAGAATTTTTTGCAAATTTGAAAATTTTTCTTATATACAGGGGTCACACGCCTGTGTGAGTAGGCCGTGTGAGTGACATGCCCATGTTTCAGGTTGTATGGGCATTCAATGTGAGGCAAACGACTGTGTCCCAACCCGTGTCCTTACCCGTGTAACTCTTTGACTTGAATCACACGACTAGCCACACACCCGTGTGCTAGGTGGTGTGGTCAATTTAATTTTTGAAAATTAGGTGCAGGATTCACATGGCCAAGACACACGCCCGTGTTTAGGCCGTGTGTCACACACGGCTGAGGCACACACCTATGTCTCTGTCCATGTTCCTAATTCTGAGTATTTTGTTTCTAAATTTTAAGATGCAGGGGACACACAGCCAAACCACATGCCCATTTGCCAGGTTGTGTGGCACACACGGTCAAGACACACACTCATGTATCTACCCGTGTAGACAAAATAAGCTCATTTCTTAGCTTTGTTTCTCACCCAAAATTTACCAACAACCTACACTAATACTTGAAAACATATACAAACCAATTCAAGAATTATAACCAAGCCAATACTAACATCTAACATGATATATCTTCACATGCATTCATGTTTATAATGTTTCCTTTTATAGACATACTTCTTTAACATAACTCAATCAAACCATACTAAACACATATGTAATTACTATGATGTAACCTTATAAATATACCAAATCAAGCCATCTCTAGCCATTTCAATGGCTAGATTACAAACAACCATTTATAAGCCAACAATTGGTCATGTTAACCTATACATGCCATTATACCAAAATATGTTTACTATTTATACCAAAATGAGCTGGTGGATAGTATGAGGATGCTCTGAACAATCTCCAACCTTTGCGAGCTTTTGAACACTATAAAATAGAGAAAATAAAACCTAGTAAGCATTTAATGCTTAATAAGTTTGTCTAAAAAGAATTAAACTAACCAATTATATTCATTTAAATAAGCATAAGTGCTTCCCAACAAATTGACAAGTTTGCCTAATCACATATACTTAATTAAGCAAGTTAGTCATATATTTCACATGTACATCAAATAAACATGGATGAGCTCATCATGCTACAAACTTTCAGGTATTTCAGAAGCATTCGAGACATAATACTTCTAATCTTTTAATTTCTCATGTTAGGAGTTTTATCCATTGAATTATTGAAATTTTGATGGATACTAAAGTAGTATAGGCAAGGTATACAAATCAGTGATCCGTCAATTCATGTTCAGGGGTACCCGATAGGGCACACAATCAGGGAGCACATTCTCGAACCACATATATCAGGATGCTTGAGCCATGTAACAGGACGCTTATTCGAGCTAAACAGGAATCTCATAAGAGTTTTAATCAAGGAGCTCATAAAGCTTAATAGGTAACTCCAAAGAGTTATTATCAGGGAGCACCGGATAGCCATTTAATAGGGAGTTCAAACGATCCATGTCAGGAAGCTCATAAGAGCCTATATCAGGACGCTCACGTAGAGCTGTGTTTGTTTTCGCATTAGATGCTGGATCACAACTGATTGAATCATGTAACAGGACGCTCACAAAGAGTTACGGTAGTGTGCAACACCATGTAGAATCACTACCGATAAGGATGCTCGCAGGAACTATGTAATAGGATGCTTGATAAGGATTTTAAGAGGATGCTCCTCTGAGCTATAATGTCAACAATATATGCAGGACTATAATCAATACGAAAAATTATGTATCCATCGAATTTCATTATTTAAATGAAACTTGACATCTTCCGGCCATAATCGGATATGTGATTATTTCATATATTTATAAAATTTATATATTTCATGTAATCAAATACCACATTAAAATCAAGCATAAAAATAAACACAATTTAGCTACACGAACTTACCTCGACACTTGTTCGTGTATAAAAGTCTACTAATCCGTTACTTTTTGTTTTCCTCGATCCAATTCTGTATTTGGTTTTTCCGGATCTATATAAATGAATTAATTCACTATATTTCATATTCAATTGGATTTAATTTACATCCTAGGAAAAATTACCATTTTGCCCATATACTTTTCATAAATGATAATTTCGTCCTTAGGATCAAAAAATGAAATGCATGCAATTTAATCCTTATTCCAAGCCTAACCAAAATTTTTATATAACATTTACAGCACTTATATTTCAAAAAATTTAGAATTTTTCCATAAGTTTTAAATCTTTACAATTTAGTCCCTAAATCATAATTTCATCAAAATTCACTTTACAAAAGTTGTTTATCTATCAACAACTTTTCATTTTCTACCATCAATTTTAAAATTTCAACATATTCATCCATGAAAAAACTTTGATACTTTGATAAATTTTGAAATTAATCCCCAAAATAGATAGATTAAACTATTCCAATCTCAAAAATATAAAAATTACTAAAAACGGGACAAGGATACTTACCCAATTAAGCCCAATTAAGCCAAGAAAGCTTGTTTTCTCTTTCCTCGGGTTTCCATAGAAATTTTGGGGAAAAAGATGATATAAAATGATATTATTTGATGTTTATTTATTTATCAGCTTTTATTTATTTTAATTTCCAATTTAGTCCTTGTCATTTTCTAATTTTTCCATGGATGATTCATCAAAAATATATACCAACTTTTCTTTAATGGTCTAATTACCGTAGAAGGACCTCTTGTTTTGAATTTCATAGCTATTTGATCCTTCTAGCTACTAGGATTGAACTTTTTCATTTTATGCAATTTGGTACTTTCCATAATTAAATACATAATCGGTAAAATTTTCTTATTAGATTTTTCATATAACATTCCTATCATAATGTAGAACATGCAGTAAGATTAAAATAAAATTTCTTTCTAACTCAGATTTTTGGTCCCAAAACCATTGTTTTGATTTTACTAAAAACGGGCTGGTACAGGCTGTATCCCGAATATGTATCTAAGGAACAGTAATCTTCATTACCTGCTTGTTGATCTAACTTCTGATCCATAAAAAGCAGCAAAAAATGGTCCTTCCTAGTAAATTTGTTCAATTTTATGTAGTCTATACAGATTCTCTAACCCGTGACAATTCGTTTTGGGATTAACTCATTACGTTCATTCTAAAAAATTGTGATTCCACATTTCTTCGGTACACATTGTATCAGACTTACCCATGAATTATCTGAGATAAGGTAGATAATTCCAGCATCTAACCATTTGATCACTTTCTTTTTGCCCATAAATCCTAGCTCTTTCACCCTACTATAGGATAATTTTATGCATATAGAAAGAAGGGCTTATACCTCGAATATCAGTTATGGTTCAATCGATTGCCTTTTTAAATTCCTTTAAAACTTCGATCATTTGCTCCTCTTAGTATTCTGTTAATTTTGCTGAAACAATCACAGGAAAAGTAGAACAATTATCTAAATAAATGTATTTTAAATGGGAAGGAAGTACCTTAAGTTCGAGTTTGGGTGGTTCCTCGATTGACAACTTGGGTTACACAAACTCTGGAACTTCAAATTCTTTGAACATAAACCTTCAGATTGGCTTCCATCAAAGCCATGTTTTCATTAACTTTTTCATCATCCAATGGCTCAGACCTTAAAGTGTTCTCCAATGGGTCTTCAAAATTCTTCTCCCATTCTATAGAAACTAAGGTTTCTAGCTCCTCCATCAGATCAGGGAATTTCATAGCTTTAAGAACATTAACTTTTACCTAATCATCCTTAACTCTCATCGTTTGTTCTCCTTTTTGCACGTCAATCAATATTCTTCCCATGGCTAGGAAAGGTCTCATTAGGATGATCAACACTTCCTTATCTGATTTAAAATCTAAGACAATGAAATAATCAGGAAAAATGAATTTATTGAATTTTTCCAAAACATCCTTGATCTTTCCTTCGGGGTATATTAAAGATCGATCCACCAGTTGAAGTGTCAAAGTAGTATGTCTTACATCGCCTATTCCCAACAGTTTGAAAATAGACTTGGGCATCAAGTTGGTGCTTAATCCTAAGTTACATAAAGCTTTACCACAGTAAGGTTCTGTAACACCCCAAACCCGACCTAGATGTTAGGCCCGAATCTAGTGTGCCACATTGAAGTGTCTTTCGAAAATTGGACTTGTTGGTGGAAAATTGTCTCTGAGTTGAAATCTCTTTGTTAAAAACTCAAATCATCTTAACCATTTATTAAGCATTTAAAACGTCTTTACTTTAAAAACATTATTTGTTGCAGAAGCAATATCCAAAAATGTTGTAAAAACGCGGTGTTTTGAAAATAGTTAATCTTTTCTTAAACCAGCGTTCTATCACTATCAGTTAAGTATCAAATAAATAAAGCCCAAATAAAATAACTTAAATTTAAGAGGCTTTATAACAGGATCAAAACCCAAAGTGAAATTTTAAATATAAATAAAGTTAAGCATTAAAAGCTGCGGTCGTGTGACCATTTCTGAGTCCCTCGCAACACCGACCCTCTTAATGTTGGGGATTACCTGCATAGTTAATAGATAGGGTGAGTTTACGAAAACTCAATGTGTAATCCCCTTACTAAAGTAACAGTCAGTATACCGAAATAGAAACAAAGACAGCATGGGCCAGAGCCCGTTAACAGTAACAGTACAATCTAGTTCAGAGCATACGTGGGTCAAAGCCCATTACAATATCATTTGGGTCACAGCCCATAACAGAATCAATTGGGCCTAGCCCATATCAGTAATAAAATATAATGTGTGAATGCATGGATGCATGCCATCCCATCCAACCCTTCACTTGCCTTCGTCCAACCCTGCACTACCTGTGGGGAATAACTCACCCACGCCATCCCTACACTTACAATGTTAGCAACGGTTACGACACTAACCAAAATCCCAGCAAAGCTGCTAGTACATATATGGCTTTAAGCCTTCAGCAGCGGTATTATAATTGGCCCAAAGCCATCGATAACTGTAATAAGTTTGACATGTAGCCATCAGTGACGGTAATATAATCGGCACACAGCCATGGGTAAATATGATCGACACAGAGTCATCAATAAACATGATAGGCACATAGCCACAGGTAAATAAAATTGGCACAAAGCCATAATCAAGATAGCACAGAGATATAAACAGATTAAGCGGCATTAAGCCGTCCGCCGGTCCATAGTCGTCTCGTGCGACCCATGTGACCTTAACAAATCAATACTGGATCCACAGTAGTCTCGTGCGACCCGTGTGACCCTATCAGAACAGTACTTCCTCCATATCAATGTCCGAACCCCATGCAATATGTCATGTATGTCATGCTCAATCATCACACGTGTATGCAGAATGGCCATGCTCAGTAACAATCATTTAAACATATATTAAAAGCATATCAGTTTTACAACCACAGTCAAGTCAGTTAAAACACAGTCATACAATCACAGTCAAATCAGTCAAATTCATAGTCTAAGCCAGTCATTTACCCACAAGGGCAAAACAGTCATTTTGCCTTACAGGGGTATTTCGATAATTTTACACTACAAGGGTATTTCGGTAATTTTACACTACAGGGGTATTTCTGTAATTTTACAAATTGAGAGTATTTTGGTAATTTTACAAATTGGAGTATTTCGGTAATTTAACAAATTGGGGGTATTTCAGTAATTTTACAAATAGAGGGTATTTCAGTAATTTTACAAACCGGGGGTACTTCGATAATTTTACAATCCGGGGTCTTAACGACCCATACGAAGGTCCATCGTCGCCTTGAGCGACTTAAGTAACCTAAACAGACATAACGGTGCAAATGGGCCTAAGGCCCATACTTGGCCCAAGTGGGCCCACACACTCGTGTGGCCTATTTAGCCCAGAAACAGCCACAGCTATGCAAACGTCACATTCCAAACAACACTTGCCGCATCACATACATTTTATTCGTGTGGGCTTACTAGCCCACTAGGCCCACCCACATGGCCTATTTAGCCCAACGAGGCCCAGAATAGCCCAAGACCACGAGAGCGCTCGTGGTTGCCTCTAAAGTCTAACGCCCATGTTCGTGGGCTTAGCTCACCACACGTGCGATCGCACGCTCGTGTGGCATCATACGCCATATTTTTAGTTTTTCGGCATTTTGCCGATCTACATTCATAGCAGTGTAAACAACACATACTTTCAGCTTTTAAACGATTATCAAAAATACATACAAATACATACACTTTCAGCTTTTCAGTTGATCATCAAACATAGCATATGGTTACACACCTGATCACGTAGTGTATTAAGAATTATCGAGTGCCAGGACCTATTCAAACATAACAACGGTTAATCACTTATCAACAAAGTTAAAAGCATATTAACCAAACCCCTAGTCGAAGAATCGACTACCACTTGCCTTGACTCGAACGGTCAACCGTGATTTGCCTGCTTAATCCAAAGTTTGGTGCAGTCACCCTTCTGCAACCTGGTGAAAAGTCCCGAACTGCTGATACCCTAGTCACTTAAACTTGGGGGCAAAGGCTACGCGTCCACTCCCATTCATCACCTCTGTTATCACTTTATTGCTAGAACCCCCTTTGCTCATCACAAGTTCGATTAATAGAGATTACTTTCCAAATTGAGAACAAAAATGGAGAGAGCATGGGATGTAGAAGTAGGGAATCCGTTAAACCAAGGTTCAACCGAAAGGGGTTTGAGAGGGGGAAAAAAGAAGAAGTATTTGGCCAATGATTGAAAAGGAAATATCAGAGGAGGAGGAGAGCAGAGATTCAACAATTAAGAGAAAAGATTGAGAGGAAGAAACCAAATTTGACTTAAAGAAAGAAATAAGAATGCCCAAAATGGGAGTGCCTATTCGGCCAAAGCAAGAAAAGAAGTCAATATTCGATCCCAAAAATTGAACAAGAAACACAAGAGAAAAGGCAACAGAGAATTTGACACACAAGGAGTAGAAACCAAAACTAGATGTCAAACACCACAAAAATCCCGAAATTGAGCAAAGAAAAATCAAAATGTGACCACAAGTTCCCCCTAGCCAAAATTCTCCCTTTCCACCATTCCAATTCGGCACCAACACTCCTCCATGCAACTCTCCTATTTCAAATTCCTTGATTTTCTCCCCAAATCACTCAACATCCAATTCAACTTTCCTTGAAACGCTCATGACCAATTCAACCTCAAAGACTCAGTCCAACTCCACCTCCTTCCAAGCTTAGCCAGCAAAATAAATAATTCCTTTACCTATGCCACGAATTGAACCTTAGACCTCACGCACACCACACACGCCACCTTGCCACTAAACCACAAGTTCATTTTATGATATATTTTAACTACAAATATTTAAAAATCCTACTTCCAAGCACCAAGGGTTTTATTCACTAAAAATAAAAATTTAGCTAAAGCCAAGGTTTGAACCCAGGACTTTTCCAACACTCTTAAATATGCCCAAATCTTAGCCACTAAGCCAACATGCAATTTGTGAAATTTCTCGGACACATAAACTTTTGTGTGTTCCCACGCTCAAGGCCCAATCCTTCTAGGCCCAAATTTGGGGCGTTACAGAATCTTTGATATTACAGGGTATAGTAAATCTTCCAGGGTCCTCCAGTTTCAAAGGAAGCTTGTTTTTTAAGAATGCAATGCACTCCTTCATAAAAGCAACAGTTGGAAACATGAAAATATATAGACTTTTTCATACCCTTTTTAACTCAAATTGATGCAGTTTCGTAGTAATTCTTGTTGAAAAATATAATATAATTATAAAATAATTAAATTGTACTCAAATTATCAACATATTGAATTCTAATAAATTTTATAATAAATTTTCATAAATTTTGATTTATTTTTGACAGGTTTGCGCAAAGGGTGAAAATTGGCTCGATAGACACTACTACAAGCAAAGAACCGTGAAGAATTTTTGAAGCATCGAGGCAAATTAATTTTTCAGCCTAAGACGATCCAAATTATGAATATTAATACATAAAATAATTAATTTTAATTTTTATCTAATTTATTTTTGGTTAAGTAATTATTATTAATTGTATTATGAAAGAAAGCCCACTTGTACTAATACGATAGACTGATCCAACCGAGCAATCGGGCTACCAAAAACCGTCCAACATGCTGACCCAATCAGCTTAAAATAGCTGACTTATTGACTTGCAAATCAGCCCTTGAAGTCTCCCTAAAATTGCATTCAAACCCCTCCGCTTTTTGTGCTTTTAAAGATTTAGCCCAAGCTAAATTTAGCAATTTTGAAACATTCAAACTTGCCACATGTGTGGCCGGCCAAGAGGGTATATGGCTGCTGGTTTTTTTTTCTATTTTTAGCAGCTAATACCACCTATAAATACCCCCTTCACCTATTCATTTCAACACATCTTTCATTCCACACATCTCTCTCCCTTTCACTCACTTTCTCTCTTTGAAACCTCTCTTTGTTTCCCATCTTTCCCTTCTATTTCCTTTTTCTGATTTCCCTATTGAAAAAGAGCCCTTCAACCACCTTGGGTAGCAAAATTCAAGTGTTTGTAGAAGCTTTGGTTCAACAAGAATGACCTGAGAAGGAGGAGTTGAGCAAACTAGTTAGGCTTCGAAGAAACACAAGTTTTGATTATAGTTTCCTATCTTTTAACTTTTGTTGTTGTTGTTATGAAAATGTCTATAAATATTTTGTTATGTTGTTATTCCAAATTTAATTAACAAGGATTAAATTTAATTCATGTTTGGTTGATTGCATTTCATTTACTTAAGTTATTAAAATCATGTTTGTGTTGTTATAGGTCTTGGTAAATTTTTTGATTAAGTGAAACAATGATTATATTATTCTTGCATTATGATTGTATGGTAACTAATGAATTAATTATTAATCATATTAAAATTTTAATTAATTGACACAATACTTAATCAGTGCATGCTTGATCTTCTAAGGTAGCTGAGGGTTAAATTAGCGACGGTATTAAATGGTACATTAGCCTTAGCATAACTTGCATTTAAATTTTTACTTTTATTTTTATTACTTAGTTAAATTTTACTTTTTACATCACTTTTTCAAAACAAATGATTTTCCTTCACAAAAGTTTTTTTAATTGCATTTCATAAATACTTTCTTACATAGTCCCTGTGGGTACAATAACTTGGCATTTACTTGTCACTTTATTAATTGTTGTGATTGTGGACACTTGCATATTTCCATCATTCCAAGGTTTTGACCAGCAACCATATGCCCCCTTGGACAGCCACACATGTGGCAAGTTTGAATGTTTCAAACTTGCTAAATTTAGCTTGAGGTGAATCTTTAAAAGGACGGAAAGTGGAGTGGTTTGAATGCACACTGACAACAACACTAAAAACTTGGAATGATGGAAATGTGTAAGTGCACACAATCACAACATGTAATAAAGTGACAAGTAAATATCGAGTTATTGTACTCACAAGGACTTTGCAAAGAAATATTTATGAAATGCAATTAAAAACTTTTTGGTGAAGGAACACATTTAGGTATGAAACTTATTCCAAATGTTTTACTTGTACCAAAAATAGATCAAAATCTCCTCAATTTATGATAACTCTTAGAAAATAATTAGTGTTTAAAGACAAAGAATGCATAATTTATGATCCATCAAGCCATGGACTCTTTACTATTTGCATTAAAGGAAATTATTTCTCCTTACACTTGGATCAATCTAGTTCATCGGCTTATATTGGCTTAGTTAATGAATCTGAATTGTGGTATAAAAGGATGGGCCACTTCAACCACAAGGCCCTTATTCACATAGACAAGAATGAATCAGTGTTTAACATGCCTACAATTACATAACATTCTAAAGTTTATGAAGTATGTCAGCTAGGAAAGATAAACAAACTTCCTTTTACATCAACAAGGCTTGGAAAGCTTTTAAAAGCTTCAATTGATTCACATTGATGTTGTGGGCCGATGAATATATAATCCTTGAATGGAAACAAATATTTCACTATTTTCATAAATTATTTTACTAGGATGTATTGGATATACTTCATAAAACAAAAATCTGAGGTAGTGAATGTGTTTTAAAGCTTCAAGGCATGGATTGAAAATCAAGCTGATTGCAAAACCAAAGTCATTAACTTAGATAATAGTACTGAATATACATCTGAAAGATTTGATGAGTTTTACAGAATTCCAAGTATCGAGCATCGGTTGACTGTAACTTATACTCCAAAGTAGAATGGCGTTAGCAAGAGGAAAAATAAAACCAACATGGAAATGGCTAGATGCATGTTATTTAAAAAGAGGCTTCCTAAGAAAATTGGAGTAAAAATAGCATTTAGGTTTAGTTTTCTTTAAATTTTTTCTTAGTTTTTTTTCTCCTTTTCTAGGGTTTCTTATTTTCATTTTCTTAGTTGTAGATTTTACATTTTCCACCAACTTTTCTTCTTGTTTTAGTTATTCTTAGTGTTAGTTAAGTTAGTTATCATTGTAGCTTAGGCTTATTTGTACTTTTAGTCCCTATACCTTGGTTGTAAGACATTTTCAGCTTTACTTTAATGTATTCCAAGTTATTTTACTTTGAATTTGTTAAAGTTTGTCCTTTTATGTTTATTACTATAGATTTTCTTATTGAATGCTTCCCTTTTCATGCCTTTTAAGTTTTCTTGCATAAAAATCCCAACTTTCAACTTTTTTTCTTAAGCTTTGCTTTAATGGCTTCTTTGCTTTTTATTTTTATGTTTGTTAAATCTATTATCAGCATGAGTAGCTAAATCTTTAAGGGGGTTGGTTAATGGAGATACGGTGAGCTGATTTTTGGATGAAGGACCAAATTATAATAAAGTAGAATAATTTGAATAATCTTAAAAACATAGGATTGATGGCCCTAAGGGAACATGTAGGCAAGTGAGATCGAGAGGAGATCTTGTTGGACACCTATTCATTAGTCCCATGTTAACTGATGAGATCTAGAGATAATCTGAATTAACTTGTCTAACTTGGTAAAAAATGGAGACCAATAGGTAAAATGGAGATTTTGATCCCTATTTCGAGGATTAGTGAACCACATCAATGTCAACCAGCCACCATTTGTTATTCAATTGTTAATTTCATAACTTTGCATGTTTTACAATTTAGTCCTTGCAAGCTAGATAGTAGAGTAGATTAATTTGTCTTAATTTTAAGATTTTTCGTAATATATATATTTTTTTGCAATTTGTTGGTTAGACTATTTATTTTACATGCAAGTTGTTTAAAAATTGTTCAATCCACGATTCTTTTGGGTTCAATCCTTAGAATACTCCAGTGTTCCATTATAGCAATACAAATATTACAATTGAATAGTTACACTTGCAGTAAAGTTGTGATTTTTATATTGTATTTTAATTCAAGAGTATTGATCTTCATATCTCTCTTTATTTGTTCACAAAGATGGAGAGAGAGAGAGAAGCGGCCAAGTTGTTGGCACTATTGCCATCTGTTAGGCCTTTTGCTAAACACTAACACTATTAACGTTTTTCGAGTTGTGCTTCTTTTCTCCAGTTTGTTGTGTAAACATATTTTCTTAGGTCATTGGATGAACCGCGAAATGAAATAATTTGTGGCAAGAGGTAAAGTTGGAATCTATTTTCCTCGCATGATTACAGATTTATGGTATAAGATAAAGGTGATTTAGACCCAATGGAGCAATCGTGCCAACCTGTGTGCAGCATAATTCGTGACACAATGCTTCATCAGTTCCAGGCCCTTCATCGATAACAAATTAAGGATTGGAACCAACAAAGGAAGAATAAAATGAATATTCCACCATATCATCCAAAGAAAGCGTCCACTAAAATGACATTTGAGGGCCTCGAAAAGTAACTCGAGAAATCATTTAAGGAGGTCCGATACACTAATTGAAGTTTGGACATAATGCAAATTTTCTCGGACGCATTCATGGAGAGCTAAAGGAAAGATCCTATTTAGTGACCGACGAGGTCCGACGATGAAGTTACAAAGGAGGAGGAATCTAACGAGGAGGAAACAACTGACAATGGTGAGGAGACAGAAGATGATGACGCGACACTGTACCATGACAACTTCAAAGATTTGTTTGTGTCCAAGCAACCATTCATGTGGGGCCTCGTTATCTGCGGCCTGAGCAACCAACTTGGGGTGTCATACAAGAAATGGATTGTCAAGGGGAAAGACAAATGAGTAGTCAACCCGAGTGCGGAGATTTGCTAGAGTTACATGTTTTCAAAATTTATTTTTATTTCTTTGTGCGACATGTAAACTCTTAAACTACACTACTTTTGGAACTTATTTTCTGTTTTTAGATGTCATATTTTGGTTGTTTTTGTCTATTTTTTCTATGTGCAGTGAATTACCCTGAAATAAAACACAACATTTGCAAGCTTTAACGAGGAGGTTAACCCTCGAGCTAGTCTGACGCTCTATTCTAGGGAAGTCTGGTAAACTCTTATCTTTTCTAGAAACACATTAGGGGTAATATGTAGTGTAAGTGTGGGGGGATAATATAACATCTCGAATTAGGGACCAGTCAGAGTCATGGTTTCGAGACCACAAATCTAAAATAAAAAAAATATTTTATGATTCATTGATGGTCCATGATATGATTGCATGCTTGTATGAAATTTTCATAAATAAATTCTATGCCTAAGATGTCCAATTTGACTTTGGGGACTAAATTGAATAAGTTGCAAAACTTGTATTCTAGAAGCTTTAAGTATGAAATTGTATTGGATTATTAATTAAAGGCCCTTAAATAGCAATTAGACCAAGTTCTAAAAATTTGGACAAAAATGGGCATGAATAGGAAAGATTTGAAAGAAACGCCTTAAGGGCATTTTTGTCATTTGGTAAATAAAAGAATAAAAAGGGCAAATGAAGTGAAAATCTTGTCATCTTCTTCAAGCCATAGCTGAATTTTACAATGGTTCCATAGCTAGGGTTTTCAACTTTTCAAGCTTAATTGTAAGTGCTCCCTAGCCCTGTTTTTGATGTTCTTTACATTTTTGAAGTCCTTAAAGCATAATCTATCCATTCCTATCATTATTTTGAGCTAAGGTTCATGTATGAAATTTGACCCATGTGTAACATGGTTGTATTTTGATGTTTAATAGAGTAATATGAATGTTTGATGTGTGATAAACATCTTTTGCTAAATGATTTTTAATGAAATCACCTCAAAAGGACTTGTTTGAAAAAGGTGTGAAAAATGAGTAGTTGAGATGTTAAATAAACTAAAATATGGGCTAATATGAGGTAGAGTATGAATCGACTAGGCTTGGATAACCAAGAAATTGCAGACATTTCATTTACGAACTTAGAGACTAAAGTGTAAATAAGTGAAAAGTTAGGGGTAAAAGGTAATTTACCAAAGTATATGTTATGAATCGATATGAGTAATGTGTGTATTGAGAAAGTTAAATTTGGCATTATAGATCAAGAAAAACATGATTCGGGCCTTGATTGGGGGAAGAACAAGGATTACGAGGATTAGGCTCATTTCTATCATTTTTGTGCTGAGGTAAGTTCATTTGCAAATAATGCAACATGTACCATTCTTTAAATGCTTGATATTGCATGTATGGTAAGTATGTATATAATTAATAAGATGTTGTGCCATGTGTTTAAATGTTTACATTTCTATTATGAGTGATGCCTTAACTACTCTATGAGTATGTGATTGGTGCTATGAGCATTGAAATCGACACTACGAGCCAGTTCAACGAAAATGTGGTATCGAAGAATCCCGTTTGAACCTTAGGAATAGTTTAGGATACAAGTGACATGTCACTAGGACTTATGAAATTTGATTTCATTGAGTTGTGGCCTGAGTTCATGATATATGTGACATCTAAACTCATTGAGTTGTGTCTCAATTCATGATATGTATGACATATGTTTTGGCATCTGGGTACTGGTCTCATATATGCTATTAAATGGCGAGGTAGTCCGTCATGTGTTGCAGATACCTAACGGCCTGAATGAGTAGTCCCGTGTGTAGCTCGGAAGTGAGCAACATGTGGTCTAAGATATGGAGTAGCATTGGCTACATATGAGGCACTTAGGTGCAGGTTTCCGATGGATCTGATAGTATTCTGAGTGTTCAACAGGTAGTTCAAGAGAAACTCAATGAGCGATCTTAATGATTTTATCAAGACAAGAAAGTAAGTTATTATGTGCAAGTGGCATAGGTATGTACATCAAACTCATGTGAATGACATGAAATATGATAAGCTTGTGGTAAGAGCATACATATATATATATGAGAAATAAGTTCATGAGATTTGATAAAACGTAAGGTGATGTTCGTTATGTTAAACACATGATTTATGTTGGTTTAAGATGCATATTATTTGCTTGTGAACTTACTAAGCTTTATGCTTACCCCTTTTCTTTTCCATCTTTTATAATTTTGCCGAGTTAGCTCAGGGATCGGAAGACGTTGGAGGCACGATCACACTATCAATTGAACATTTGGGTATAGCTATAGCCTTATTATTTTGAGTATGGCATGTATAGAGACTTAGCCTTTTTGTTATGTGTCATATTGATTAGCCAATTATGTTAGCTTATGATGGTATCATGATTATTTTGTATATGGTCATGAGAGGTGGCTCATATTGATTATTTTGGCTTGTAACCCTATTTATCTATGCATGCATGCAAATGTGTTGATGCTTTAATATGGTTATGATTAATTGTGGTTGATGAGTATGTTGGATGGCATGTACATTTGGTGAATGAAATATGGTTAATAAGTATGCATTAAATGTGGTGAAAAGGTGTAACTTGAAGATAGGTTGATAAAGAGGATAAATAAACATGAAATTGGTGTGGAATGCCATATGAAAATATGATAATTTGAATAGGTGACATGTTGACTTTACTAAGTCATAGTTTAATCATGAATGTGAAAGTTTGACCAATCAAATGTGCCATGTTGCATGCCATGAAATGAGTGTAAATGCGTGAGTGCTTAAGGGTGGCAAATGGCTAGGAAAATACCCTAGAAATTGTCCACATGGTTAGATACACGGGCATGTGTCTAGGTCATGTGTGACACACAGTCTTCCCCATGGGTGTGTGATCCGGTCGTGTGCCCCTTGCACTCTAATTATGCAAAAAAGGATGCCCATTAGTGAACATACGAGCAGAGACATGGTCGTGTGTCTCAGCCGTGTGAAGGGCAAAACCTTAGGACATAGGCGTCTGCCCAGGTCGTGTGAAGTCTGTACCTAATCTTTGGAATTTAATTCGCCACATGGCTAAGCACACGGGCATGTGACTTGGCCGTGTGACCTTATTTTGTGGATGACGTCATAGTCAGAGAGTTACACGGGCTGAGGACACAGGCGTGTCCCAAGCCACATGGGCGTGTGACTCTCCAAAACAAGAAAAATTTCTAAGTGTTTTAAAGGTTTTGAAGGTTTTTGATTTAGTCCCGAACAAATTATGATGTATGTTTTGGGACTTGTTGACCCTTATAAGGGACAATTTGCATGTGATTGAAAAGTTTTAAAATGAGACGAAATTTTATGACTTGGTTTTCTGGTAACACCTCGAACCTTATCCCGTTGCCAGATACGGGTAAGGGGTGTTACATATTTTGGTATCAGAGCTACGGTTTAGTTGGTTCTAGACTAACGTAAATGTGTACGAGTATAACTATACATACCATATATATATTATAATAGTGTGACGACTCTTGACGATTTAAAAATGTGTTTTCATATAGTAAATGGATCCCAATAGAGCAGTGGCAGATGATGTTAAAAGTAACGCGCCTGCTCCCACTGAAGGAGCAGTACTGTTTGATAGTAGACCTACGATGGTTAGTACAGGAGAAGGAGGCAAAGAAAGCCTTTCTCCACATAATAGATGTCTGGTACATGGAGTTCATTCAAACGAACCTGAATGCTTAGCCTCCTCCACCCCTTCCAAATTCCCTACCCATTCCTCAAGTGTCTCAAGGTATAGATTTTATGAGATTTCATAGAACCCCAGTGGATAGAATTCAAAAGTAAAGAGCTAAGGAATTTAGGGCCAATGTCGATGATGATCCCGAAAGAGTGAAATTTTTGCTAGAGATTTCCATCCAGGTATTTGATGAACTGTCCTGCACACCAGATGAATGTCTGAAGTGTGCTATTTAATTGCTAAAGGATACAGCGTACCATTGGTGGAAGACGCTAATTTCGGTGGTTCCGAGAGAAAAGGTCACATGGGAATTCTTTCAAGAAGAGTTACAAAAGAAATATATCAGTGAGAAAATCATCGATCAAAAGCGTAAGGAGTTTGTCTATTTGAAACAAGGTGACGTGATGGTTGCTGAGTATGAAAGAGAGTTTGTCAGACTTAGCAAATATGCTCGGGAGTGTGTATCCTCTAAAGCTAGAATGCGTAGAAGGTTTGAAGACGGACTTAATGAAGACATAAGTGTTAGTGGGTATTCTTGAGCTGAAGGAATTTGTTGTGCTCGTTGATCGGGCCTGCAAAGCTAAGGAGCTGACTAAAGAAAGGAAAAGAGCCGAAGCTGAGGCTAAAGATATAAGGAAGAGGCTGATAAGCAAGTCACTTCCATCCCAGTCTAAGAAATCCAGAGATATATATTTTCGTTCTCATATGTCAACTGGGCATTCTTACAGAAACCGTGAGAAACAAAATTCGAGTTTTAAATCTCAGACTACCTCTATAGCTAGTGTGGGTAATGATAGAACTCCCAAACCCGAGTGCCAACAGTGTGGTAGAGGTAATTTTGGTAAGTGTAGGGTGAGCGATGGAGCTTGTTTCCGATGTGGTTCTCAATACCATTATATCAAGGACTATCCTAAGATGACCGAGAAAAAATTTTTTTAGAATAGAAGGCTGGGTAGTATGGCTAAAAAGGGAAGACCTTCAAGAAGCACCGATAATGGGGCTAGAAGTAAGAATGTAACAAGAGATACAGCAGTGAGATCCGAGGCTAGGGCTCTGGCTAGGGCCTAAGCTATACGTACGTGCGAGGACGCATCTTCTCCCGACGTGATTACCGGTACTTTTTCCCTCTATGACACATCTGTTATTGTCTTGATTGACCCTGGTTCTACTCATTCATATGTGTGCATGAAATTGGTATCTAGCATGGATATACCTGTTCAGTTTACGAAATTTATGATTAAAGTGTCAAACTCGTTAGGCAAGCATGTTTTAATTCATAAGGTATGTAAGAAATGTCCTTTGATGATTAAAGACCATTGTTTTCCGGCTGAATTGATGTTATTTTCATTCGATGAATTTGATGTTATATTGGGCATGGATTGTTTAACATTTCATGATGCTACAGTAAATTATAGACAAAAAGTTATCGAATTGAAATGTGAAAATGGTGAAATTCTCCGGTTTGAATCAGATAAGTCAGATAAGTTGCCAATTGTGATTTCTTTTATGTCTGTTAAAAAATGTATGAGAAAGAGATGTGAAGCTTATTTGGCTTATGTGATGAATACAAAAGAGTCCGAATCAAATATTGAATCAGTGCCTGTTGTATGTGAGTATCCGGATGTGTTCTCAGAAGAGCTACCTGGATTACCTCCTGTTAGGGAATTTCAGTTTGGCATTGAGTTAGTCCCTGGTACAGCACCTATCTCGATTGCTCCATATAGAATGGCCTTGACTGAATTGAAAGAACTAAAGGCATAGTTGAAAGAATTGACCAATAAGGGTTTTATGAGACAGAGCTTTTCACTGTGGGGTGCTCCGGTGTTATTCGTGAAGAAAAAAGATGGATCCATGATGTTATGTATGGATTACCGACAACTCAATAAGGTAACAATTAAGAAAAAGTATCCCTTGCCAAGGATTGGTGACTTGTTTGACCAATTGAAATGAGCGACATGGTTTTCTAAGATAGACTTGAGGTCTAGTTACTACTAGCTAAAGGTGAAAGATTCGGATATGCCGAAAACTAGTTTTCGGATTAGGTATGGTCATTATGAATTTCTTGTCATGCCTTTTGGTTTAACAAATGCTCCTATCGCATTTATGGACTTGATGAATCGTATTTTCTGACTGTTCTAGGATAAATTTGTGGTTATTTTTATTGATGACATACTGATATATTCTCATGATGAATCTGAGCATGCTGAACAATTGAGAACTATTTTACAAACTTTGTTAGACAAGCTGTTGTATGCTAAGTTTAGTAAAAGTGAGTTTTCGCTTCGAGAAGTTAGATTCTTGGGCACATTGTTTCGGGTGATGGTATTAGAGTAAACCTGAGTAAGAACTCGGCTATTGTTGTATGGATACCGCCAAGGAATGTAACTGAGGTTAGAAGCTTTCTAGGCTTGGTTGCTTATTACAGATGGTTTGTTAAAGGATCCTCCATGATTGCTACTCGGATGACAAGGTTGTTACAAAAAGATCTCAAGTTCGAATGGACAGAAAAGTGCCAACAAAGTTTTGAGAAATTAAAGGCATTGTGACTGAGGCTCCAATATTGGTACAACCCGAGTCAAGTAAAGAATTTGTGATTTATAGTGATGCTCCTTGAATGGTTTGGGATGTGTACTTACGCAAGAAGGTAAAGTAGTAGCTTACACTTCGAGATAGTTGAAGCCTCATAAGAAGAACTATCAGACACATGACTTAGAGTTGGTAGCCATAGTGTTTGCTTTGAAGATTTGGCGAAATTATTTGGCGAGAAATGCCATGTCTATACCGATCACAAAAGTCTTAAATACTTGATGACTCAAAAGGATTTAAACTTGTGGCAACAAAGATGGTTGGAATATTAAAAGATTATAAGGTTGTGATTGATTACCATCTCGGAAAGGCGAATGTAGTCGCTGATGCTTTGAGTAGGAAGTTGTTGTTTTTCTTGAGGGATATGAATACATGGTTGACTTGGTCCGATGATGGTTTGATTCTAGCCGAGTTGAGAGCTAGACCAACTTTTCTTCATCAGCTTTGTAATGCTCAGAAAGTTGATAAAGAGTTGCAAGCTAAGAGAATTCAATGTAAGTCTAGCAGTGAAGCGGATTTTCTGAGTGACTCCGATGGTTGTTTGAAGTTTTGTGGTAGGATTTGTGTTTCGAAAGACACTGAGTTGATTCAAAAAAGTTTGCATGAGGCAGACAATGGTTTTTTGTCTGTTCACCCGGGCAGCACGATGATGTATAATGACTTGAAGAAAATGTATTGGTAGAATGGTATGAAAAGGGATATATCAGAGTTTGTATTGAAATGCTTAGTTTGTCAGCAAGTAAAGGACACCAAGTACCTTCAGGTTTACTTCAGCCCATCATGGTCCCCAAGTGGAAATGGGATCGGATTACTATGGATTTATGTAACATGTTTTCCTTTAACTCCGAGAAAGAAAGAGGCCATATAGGTTATTTTCGATAGACTAACTAAATTGACTCATTTTATTCTAGTGCGTACCGATTTCTCACTTGATAAGTTAGAATTGTACATTGGTCAAATTGTTAGACTCCATGGAGTACTTATATCGATCGCATCGGATAGAGATCCGAGGTTCACATCATGATTTTGGAAAACGTTACAAGAAGCTTTTGGTACAAAGCTGAATTTTAGCACTGCTTTTCATCCACAGACTGATGGTTAGTTTGAGCGAGTAATTCAGATCTTGAAGACATGCTCCAATTCTGTATATTAGAATTCCAAGGTAGTTGGGAAAAGTATTTACTGTTAGTGGAGTTTGCCTACAACAACGGTTATCAGTTGAGTTTGAAAATGGCGCCTTATGAGGCACTGTATGGACGTAAGTGTAACAGCTCAATTTTGGGGGCTAGACACGGGGTAGGACATGGGCGTGTCATGCCCATGTGAAGGACACGGGCTATAGACTCGGACGTGTGTCAGGCCATGTGAAAGCCCATATAGGTTTGGATTTAGAATTTAATTCCACATGGGCGTGTTACCCTTCCACACTGGCGTATGCCTTTTTTCAAGGGTTATTTTTATTAAGTCAATTTAAGGACTTGAGTTAGTTTTGAATGGTTTCCAATGAGAGTTTGAGGCCTCGTAGGCCCACATTAAGTAGTTTTAAGCAAGGTTAGAAAAAGTTTTAAATTTGATCGGGTCTTGGTGACTCAGAAATGATAGTATGCATGTGGTTAAGTATGGTAATGCCTCGTGCATAGTCCCGGCCTCGGACTCAGATAAGGGGTGTTACATTTAGTGCTATCAGAGCATGGTTTAGTTAGTTCTAGGACTAACCTAGCATGAGTACGAATCTATCTATACATGCCATAAATGTACATTGATAGTGTGATGACTCCTGACGATTACAAATTATGTTTTTCATATAGTAAATGGATCCCGATGTAGCTACGGTGGATAATGTGGAGAGTAATGCGCCGACTCCCGCTGAAGGAACCGTGCCAATAGACAGTGAGCCCGTGACACTGAGTCAGGGTGGAGGGGCTAGAGAGGCTTATCTCCACATGATGGACGCTTGGTACACGGAGTTTGTTCGTGCAAATCTGAGCAATCCACCTCCTCCGATTCCCCAGTATACCCTTGTAGCTCTATAAGGAGTGGATTTGGATAGGAGAAAGAAACAACCAGTAGATAAGATACGAAAGTAAGGGGCTGAGGAATTTCGGGCTAAGATTGATGATGACCCTAAGAGAGCAAAATTTTGGCTAGAAAATACCATTAGGGTATTTGATGAGTTATCGTGCACGCCTGAGGAGCGCGTGAAGTGCACAGTGTCACTGCTACGAGACTCAGCCTATCAATGGTGGAACACCCTTGTGTCGGTAGTACCAAGGGAAATGATTACATGGGAGTTCTTCCAGGAGGAGTTCCGGAAGAAGTATATTAGTCAGAGGTTTGTGGACCAAAGGAGAAAAGAGTTTTTAGAGCTGAAGCAAGGCCATAGGACGGTAACTGAGTATGAACGTGAGTTTGTGAGACTAATAAAATACTCACGGGAGTGCGTATCTACAGAAGCCATTATGTGCAAGAGGTTTGAAGATGGTTTGAATGAAGACATTCGTCTATTAGCTGACATCTTGGTGATCAGGGAATTTGTGGTGCTCGTGGAGAGAGCATGTAAGGCCGAGGAATTTGCCAAAGGGAAGAGAAGAGCTAACATCGAGTCCCCAGACTCAAGGAAGAGACAAATAGGGAAATCACAGCAAACCTAACCTAAGAGACCGAGGGAGTTTCCTACTCGATCAAACACGTCTGTGGGGTTCTTGAATAAGATCCAGAATAAGCAACATACGGTGTCTAAAGCCTAAACTACTTCTATCGCAAGTGTTGGTAGTGCTCGGCCAAACAGACCGAAGTGTTCACAATGTGATAGACATCATTTCAGTGAATGCCAAGTGAATGAAAGAGGTTGCTTCAAATGCGGATCTTTGCACCACTTCATCTAAGACTGCCTTGAATTAGATGAGAAAAAGAAAAAGAAAGACGTGAGGACGAATAGTGCTCCTAATAGGGGTAGACCACAGAAGAACCCGAGTAGTGGGGCTAGCAGTAGAGGTGCCTTTAGAGATTTAGCTATAAGGTCCGAGGGCCATGCGCTTGCAAGGACATATGCCATTTGTGCTCACGAAGAGGCATCTTCAGCAGATGTGATTACGGGTACCTTTTGTTTTCACGATATCTCTGTTATTGCCTTGATTGATCCAGGGTCTACTCATTCCTATGTATGCATGAAATTAGTACCGAGTATGAATATGTCTGTTGAGTCCACCGAAGTTGTGATAAAAGTATCAAACCCGTTAGGCAGGCAAGCGATAGTTGATAAAGTATGTAGAAATTGTCCTTTGATGGTTAGAGGTTATTGTTTTTCGGCTAACCTCATGTTATTACCGTTTGATGAATTTAACCTAATTCTTGGCATGGATTGGTTAACTGCTCATGATGTGATAGTGAATTGTGGTAGTAAGTTCATTGAAATGAAATGTGAGAGTGGGGATACTATTCGGGTTGAATAATAGGGATATTATTCGGGTTGAATCAGGTGAACCGGATAACTCATCAGTACTGATCTCGTCTTTGACTGCCGAGAAATATTTGAGAAAAGGGTATGAGTCCTACCTAGCATTTGTGTTGAACACCAAAGAGTCTGAAGTGAAAGTTGAGACAGTGCCTGTAGTATGTGAGTTCACAGATGTGTTTCCAGAGGAATTGCCCAAATTACCTCCAACCAGAGAAATTGAGTTGAAGGTTCCTGGGACGACACCCATCTCGATTGCTCTGTATAGAATGGCTTCTACGGATTTGAAGGAGTTGAAGGTTCAACTACAAGAGTTAACTGACAAGGGATTTACGAGACCGAGTTTTTCTCCGTGAGGTGCCCCAGTACTATTTGTGAAGAAAAAAGATAGGTCGATGAGATTGTGCATAGACTGCCAACAGCTCAACAAAGCAACTGTGAAGAACAAGTATCCCTTGCCAAGGATTGATAATTTGTATGACCAGTTAAAGGAAGCCACCATGTTTTCCAAGATCGACTTAAGGTCGGGCTACTATCAGCTAAGGGATAAGGAGCAAGTTATACCGAAGACCGCATTTAGGATGAGGTATGGGCACTATGAGTTTCTTGTTATGCCCTTCGGTTTAACAAATGCTCCTGCGGTGTTTATGGATTTGATTAACCATATTTTTCGGTCGTATTTGGACAAATTCGTGGTGGTCTTTATCGACGACATACTGATTTACTAGCGTGATGAGAGTGAGCATGCGAAACATCCGAGAACTATTTTACAAACCTTGAGAGATAAGCAATTATATGCCAAATTTAGTAAGAGTGAATTTTGGCTTAAAGAGGTTGGATACCTAGGACACATCGTGTTGGGAGATGGGATCAAAGTTGACCCAAGTAAGATCTCGGCTATAGTTGAGTGGAAACCATCGAGGAATATGACCGAGGTTTGAAGTTTTTTGGGTTTAGCTAGGTACTACAGAAGATTCGTGAACGGATTCTCTATGATAGCTACTCTGATGACAAAGTTGTTACAAAAGGACGTCAAGTTTGAATGGATAGAGAAGTGCCAACAAAGTTTCGAGAGATTAAAGGTCTCGTTGAAAGAGGCTCTAGTTCTGGTGCAACTAGAATTGGGGAAAAAATTTGTAGTATATAGCGATGCCTCCTTAAATGGATTGGGGTGTGTACTCATGCAAGAAGGCGAAGTGATAGCATATGCCTTAAGACAACTAAAGTCACAGGAGAAGAATTACCCGACGCACGATTTAGAGTTGGCTACCATTTTGTACGTGCTGAAAATTTGGAGACACCATTTGTATGGCTAGAAATGCTTAGTGTTCACTGACCATAAGAGTCTAAAGTATTTGATGACTCAGAAGGAGATGAATTTACGACAACAAATGTCGTTAGAGTTGATAAAGGATTACGACTTGGTGATTGACTACCACCCTGGAAAGGCGAATGTAGTCGCCGATGCTTTGAGTAGGAAATCATTGTTTGCCCTGAGGGCTCTGAACACTCAGCTAACCATGATTGATGATGGCTCGATTCTAGCTGAGATGAGAGCTAGACCTATGTTCCTTCAAGAGAGATGTGAGGCTTAGAAAAGTGATGAGGACTTGCAAGCTAAAATGGCTCAGTGTGAGACGGGAAATGAATCAAAATTTTGTATTAGTACTAATGGTTGTATGATGTACTGAGACAGGATCTGTGTACCCAAGGATAAGGAGCTTATTCAGAAGATTTTACGAGAGGCACATAGTGGTTGCTTGTCTATCCATCTGGGTAGTGTAAAAATGTATAATGACTTGAAGAAAATGTACTGGTGGTCAGGAATGAAAAGAGACATTTCTGAGTTTGTCTCTAAGTGTCTAGTTTGTCAACAAGTGAAGGTCGAACATCAAGTACCCTCGGGTTTAATACAGCCTGTGATGGTTCTCAAATGGAAATGGGGTCGGGTAACCATGGATTTTGTGTCAGGATTGCCTTTGACATCAAAGAGAAAGGATTCCATGTAGGTCCTTGTTGATAGGCTTACCAAGTTGGCATACTTTATACCGGTGCGTACTGACTACTGCCTTGAGAAATTGGTTGATTTGTATGTTTCAAATGTAGTGAGAGTTCACGGGGTGCCCTTGTCGATTATCTCAAATAGGGATCCGAGGTTTACCTTGAGGTTTTGGAAGAAATTGCAAGAAGCTTTGGGGACAAAGTTGAATTTTAGTACAACTTTTCATCCGCAAATCGACGGTCAGTCAAAAAGAGTAATTCAGATATTAAAGGACATGTTGCGGTGTTGTGTTCTCGAGTTTCAAGGTAGTTGGGAAAAGTATTTACCGCTAGTCAAATTCGCGTACAACAACAGTTATTAGTCAAGTTTGAAAATGGTGCTTTATGAGGCTTCATATGGGCATAAGTGTCGAACACCCTTATATTGGACCAAGCTGAGAGAGAATCAGATACACGGGGACTGCTTAAAGACCACTTCGGATAGACAGAAATCCAATTCGAATTTGAACCGGAAAGAGATCGAGTTTCAAGTCGGGGATAAGGTGTTTTTAAAGGTATCATCGTGGAGGAAAGTCCTAAGATTCGATAGAAAGGGCAAGCTGAGTCCTCGTTTCGTTGGACCTTATGAGGTAACTAAGAGAGTTGGGCCACTAGCATACCGATTACGCTTGCCTCATGAGCTAGAGAAAATTCATGATGTATTCCATGTATCGATGTTACGTTGCTACCAATCTAACCCCTCACATGTGATTCCACCGAAAGCAATTAAAATAAGCCCGAATATGACCTATAGTGAATAACCGATTAAGATTTTGGATCGAGAGGTCAAGAAGTTGAGGAATAAAAGTGTCACACTCGTAAATATTTTGTGGCATAGACACGGAGTCGAGGAAGCCACGTGGGAACCCAAAGAGACTATGAGAGATCAATATCTGAACTTATTCACCGATAAGATTTTCGGGGACGAAAATCCCTAATGGGGAGAATTGTAACAACTCGATTTTTGGGGCTAGTTGGAATAGTGGTTTCAGGACCATCGACCTAAGGTTAGAGAAATTATTTTTGATATTATTTTTATGGGTTGTGGCATTATTATATGACTGCATGAAAAATTTGGTGAGGTAATTTTAGCGTTCGTGAGCTTAATTGCAAAAAATGACTAAATCGCATAAAGTTTAAAAGTCTTAAATTGATAGCTAAGGGTGTTAAATTTCCATGGAACTTAAATTTGGGGTCTTTAAAGGTAAAATAGACCCTAAAAAGAGTTCTAGGCCAACCATGGGGACAAGAATGGTCAAAAAAGTCAAATTAGGTGGGTTTGGTAGCTTGTTTGACTAATAAGAAAAGAAAATAGACAAAGGATGATATCATCCCTTTCCCATCTTCTCTAGTGCCAAAAATATCAGCAATAGGAGGGTTTGAGAGCTTGAAAATTTTTAGCCACTCTCTATTCTCATAGGTAAGTGATTTTGATAGTTTCCTTAATGATTTTTGCATTTTTGGACCCCTTGTAACATGAACTTTCTAACAAGGGGACTATTTTGTAAAATGGTTGAAAGTTTAGAGTTTTTCCATGATATTAGACATGTTTATTTCTGAAACTTTATGGAAGAATATGAGTTATGGTTGAGAATTAAACAACTTTTGTGAAGAAATTTTCATGGAAGCCCTAACTAGGGACCATTTTGCATAAGTTGAAAAATTAGATGGTAAATGTGAGAAATAATGGAAATTTTTGGTTGCTATAAGAGTAAAAAAGGTTCGGCTAGGCTTAAGATATGAAGAAATTTGATAAAAATCAATTTTTAGAGTTAGGGGTAAAATGGTCACTTTGCAAAAGTATAGGGGAAAAATGACCATTTTGCCCAATTATAAATTTTTGAGTACCTAGATCATTAAAAGGATTAAATTTGTGAATTTTTATCATTTCAGATCAAGAAGTGCAAATTCGGGCCTAGACCGGGGAAAGGCAAAGCAAGTGGACTAAGCAGGACGAGTAGCCTACATTTTTGCATGCCGAGGTAAGTTTTTATGTAAATAATAGAACTACATGGATATTATAAGTGTTTAATTTGATATAGCATAAATCGCTTGTTTGTGGAAATAATTATGTATGATGAATATTGAGATAGTAAAACTCATGTTGAACCTTACGAAATAAATCGGTTATTCATGCCATGACACTCGGGTCATTTGTGTGCTAGTGTAAGACATGTCTGGGACATGGCATCAGCATTACACCCTGTGTTTAAGGCTTAGTTAATACTCGATAGTATTTCAAATGGTTCAAAGACGAGAGTTACAGTTTAAGTTAAACGAGAAAAGTATGATCATGTTGTGAATAGTATAGGTACCTATTTGAAATGTACGATATGTGAGCTCAATATATGCTATGTGAAATGTATTGGCTAGTGATGAGTTTGTGCTTATGCCTACTTATGTATTATGAGCATGATGATAAATGGCAAATTTGTTGTTATATTTATTGCATGAAACTTACGAAGCTTTATGCTTACCCTATTTCTTTCCATTTTCTTATAGTGCCGTCTAATTAGCTCGTAGATCAACGGTTGTCGGAGGCATCGATCACACTATCAATCGAAGCACTTGGTATAGTTAGATCTATTTATTTTGATTATGGCATGTATAGGACCTTGACTTTAGAATTTTGTGTCGTTGTTAATTGGCCAAATGTGTTGGCTTACTTTAGCATTTTGATTCATTTTGTACAAGGCCATGGAAATGGCTAAACTTGAAAGTTGTTATACGAAAACAAGAAGTTATTTCATGAATGGGTAATTTGTTGATTGTTTTAGTAAATATGAAATGTGTAAAGGCCTTAGATGTGGTTGTTGGATTGAGGAATCATATTTTGATGATCTTTAGCATGATGGTTGTTGTTGCTTTGTGTTTCAGGGTGGCAAAGGGCTTGGTAAATAGCCCTATGTTGCCCACACGGGTAGACACACGGGCATGTCACACACGGCCAGCCCCATGGGCGTGTTGTCCAGCCGTGTGTCCCCTGCACATAGAAATTTCAAGTCAGTATGCATGGAATTAAACACACAGGTAGAGACACGGCTGTGTGCCTTGGCCATGTGACCCTTAAGGATTGTTGACGTCAGAAACAGAATGTCAAGGTTTTTAGACACGGGCTAGGACACAGGCGTGTCATGGTCGTGTGAGAGACATGGGCCATAGACACGGGCGTGTGTCAGGCAGTGTGAAAGCCCCTGTAGGTTCGAATTTAGAATTTAATTCCACAGAGGCGTGTTACCCTTCCATATGGGCATGTGCCGTATTTTAAGGGTTATTTTTATTAAGTCGGTTTAAGGGCCTGAGTTAGTTTCGAATGGTTTCCAATGATGTTTGAGGCCTCGTAGGCCCACATTAAGGAGTTTTAAGCAAGGTTAGAAAAAGTTTTAAATTTGATCGAGTCTTGGTGACTCAGAAATGATTGTATGCATGTGCTTAAATATGGTAATGCCTCGTGCCCAGTCTTGGCCTAGGACTCGAGTAAGGGGTGTCACAGTAAGTGTCAAATGCCTCTATATTGGACCAAGCTGAAAGATAGTTAGATTCATGGAGTTGATCTAGTCATAGAAACCGAAGAGAAAGTGAAGGTGATTTGTGATTGTTTGAAAGCTGCTTCGAGTAGACAGAAATCCTATACGGATCTGAAATGGAAAGAAATTAAGTATCAAGTCGGTGATAAGGTATTTTTGAAAGTGTCAACATGGAAAAATGTTTTGAGATTTGACAAGAAAGGCAAGTTGAATCCTCGTTTTATAGGACCGTATGAGATCATCGAGAGAATAGGGCCAGTTGCCTATCGGTTGGCCTTACCATCAGGGTTGGAAAAGCTTCATGATGTGTTCCATGTGTCTATGTTGCGCCGATAATGATCTGATCCTTCACCCGTGATTTCACTGATAGAGGTCGAGATTAAACCAGATATGACTTATGGTGAGGAACCGGTTAAGATTTTGGCCCAAGAGGTCAAACATTTGGGAAATAAAAGCATTGCTTTGGTGAAATTGATATGGCAAAAACATGAAGTTGAAGAGACTACAAAGGAGCCCGAGGAGGCCATGAGGAAGCAATACCCAAACCTTTTCATCAGTAAGATTTTTGGGGATGAAAATCCCTAAATGGGGGTAAGTTGTAACATCCCGAATTAGGGACTAGTCGGAACAATGGTTTTGAGACCACAGATTCGAAATAGAAATGAATATTTTATGATTAATTGATGGTCCATGATATGATTGCATGCTTGTGTGAAATTTTCATGAATAAATTCTATGCCTAAGATGTCCAATTTGACTTTAGGGACTAAAATGAATAAGTTGCATGTAACACCCCTCACCCGTATCTGACGCTGGGATAGGGCTCGAGGCGTTACCGGGATTTCACGTTCATAAACATATTAAATCAAGTCACTAAGTTGTGCTCTAATTTAAAACTTTTCAAATATGTATATCCTTTCCCTTAAACAGGCCTTCGAGACCTAAAACATGCCTAGAGGCGGTGCGGAACAAAACCGAGAACTTTTGTTAAATTTTGGGCACCATGGAAAATTTCTTTTAACTTGAAGTGTCACACACCCGTGTGACTTGGGACATGCCCGTGCAATCACCCCTTGTCTAAGACTTGAGCAATCTGTTAAATTCACATGGCCAAGACACATGCCCGTGTGTCTAGCCTATGTTCATTTAACAAACTTACCATTTTAGATGCAGGGGACGCACGACCATGCCACATGCCCACGGGTGTGGCCCATGTGTCACACACGGCCTAGGCACATGCCTGTGTACCCAACCGTGTAGACCCCTATCAGGCTATTTTCCAAGCCTATGGTCACCCCTTTTTTAACACTTATACAAAATGAATATTAAAAACAAAGTAAAACATAATTATGCTCTCATAAATGATCTTTGCAAAACCTCATTGCATGGAAACCTCATATCATTGGCTTCGTACATGCTAGGTTATTTCCCATCTTGTATTTATGTGTTGTCATACCACTTTAATACATTCAAGATTGGCTTGTTCTTATGAATCATTGCCAATTGGAATTCAACCATCGCACATGATTACAACTTGCATGGAAATTTTGTAGGTCATAGCCTACTTCAAAACAAGCCGATCTTTATGGCCATAAATAGAAAGATAGATTTATCTTTACAAGCCTTCATTTGGCAAATCAAATGACACATATAAAAAAATACTCAAAAGACCTATACATGCCATTGAACAATTTAGAAATGTCTTTATACCAAAGCTGGTCTATTTGATAGTATGCTGACTCTCCAACCGTCTTCCAATCTTTACGAGTCCTCGAGCTCTATGAGAGACAGGGAAAAGAGAGGGGTAAGCATTTTCATGCTTAGTAAGCTCGAATAACTGGAAAGTAAACTTACCAAGTAATTAGCATGCAATCAAATTGGGTAATAAGTTCAATGAGCATAGGATGGCTTCCCTATCACTTACACTCAATCAATGAGTTAGTCACATAACAATGCACTATAAAAGTTATCTTAGATGAGCTCATCATTCAATATCTCATTTGTATATATATGTCACAATGATCTCATTGAGTTTCTAGTGATGGAATATCCATTTACCGTCAATTAGTACTACGATCGTTCCAGATATGCACTCCTGCGAACCTCACATCTTATGGCAGGATTACCAGTCCATGCTACATCCCCCATTTTATGAACTCATAAGGTGATGTCGGGATTACCAGTCCATGCTAAATCAAGATCCTAATCGGATTACCGGTCCAGGCTAAATCCATAATGCACACATATTCTTCGGGAGGCTTGACCATTCAAAGGAACACCCGTCCGGGCTAGATCATTTTATAAATAAGATCAACAGATTACCCGTCCGGGCTAAATCCTTACTGCAACACATACAGGACCTCATTACACATGTCAATCGTGGTTTATCCATCGAATTCCCTTTTTAACCTCAACCGAGACATTTATCACAATCAATACTTAAAAATGCATTTCATAGGATTTCATGTTATTAATAAATGCAACCATCATGCATTCATAAATCATATAATTAGGCAACTTGAATCTTTACTTTAAGTTATCTGAACTTACCTAGTATTCGTTTCGGTGTCGTGTTTCAGTTATTCTGAAACCTTTCGTTTTCCTTGATCGACCTCTGAAATTTGTTCCTCGGGGTCTATAAAAATAAAAATAGATTATTAACACTCCACATTATACATTTCAAGTCTAAATTCCACCCTCGGTCTAAATGACTGTTTTGCCCCTAACCTTTCACTTTTTACAATTTAGTCCCTAGGCTCGTATAATGAAACGCATGTAATTTCTACCTTATTCAAGCCTAGACGAACTCTTTTCCCTCTTATGGTAGACGAAATTTTCCATTATTTTCACATTTCTACCACACATTTTACAACTTTTGCAAAAAGGTCCCTTTAGGGGTTTTTCATGAAAATCACCTAGGAAAAGTTGTTTAACGCACTTCAAACTATCATATTCCTCCATAAAACATCAAAATACAAGTAAATCATGTATGGGTAAATTTTAAAACATGAACCCTAGCATGAAATATGGGTAGAAATGGAGAGAGTAAGCTATCGGGATCTCAAAATTACAAAGAACATTAAAAACGAGGCTTGGGAGCACTTACTAATGAGCTTGAAAAGCTTGGAAACCCTAGTTATGGTGGATTAGAAATTTCAACTAGACAAGGGAGAAGAATGGCTCATTTTTTCCTTGTTTTTCCCATTTTATTTCATTAATATACCAAATGACCAAAATGCCCTTAAGGCCTTTCTTTGATATTTCATCCATGCAAGCCCATTTTTGTCCAAAAATTTAGAAATTGGGAAAATTTCTCCCCAAGACATTATATTTTATAATCTAAAGCAATTTCATGCAAATTGCTTCTGGAATCCATGTTTTACAATTTATTCAATTTAGTCCCTAATTTTCCAATTGGGCACTTACTCAAAGAATTCCTTCATGAAACTTTAACACATGCATATTGTCATATTATAAGACTTGTAATAATCATAAAATAAATATTTTGATGTCAAATTTGTGGTCCCGAAGCCACTATTCCGACTAAGCCCTATTTTGGGATGTTACATTTCTCCCCCTTAGGGACTTTCGTCCTCAAAAGTCTTACTAGTGAACAGATTCGGATATTGGCTTCTCATAGTTTCTTCTGGTTCCCATGTAGCCTCTTCTACACCATGTCGATGCTATAAAACTTTTACGAAGGCCACATCTTTATTCCTCAGCTATTTAACCTCACGAGCCAATATCTTAACTGGTTCCTCTCCATAGGTCATGTCCGGTCGAATTTCAATCTCAGTCAGCGAAATCACGTGAGAGGGGTCTGATCGGTATTGCCTTAACATAGATACGTGGAACACATCGTGAACCTTTTCCAATTCAAGTGGCAATGCCAAGCGATAGGCAAACGATCCAACTCTTTCAATGATCTCGTACGGTCCGATAAATCGCGAACTCAGTTTTCCTTTTCGGCCAAATCTCAACACCTTTTTCCATGGAGACACTTTCAAGAATACTCTATCTCCAACTTGAAACTCAATTTCCTTCCTTTTCAGATCAGCGTATAACTTTTACCTATCCGATGCCGCTTTCAAACAGTCTCGTATCACTTTAACTTTCTCTTTAGTTTCTTTAATCAAATCAACTCCGTGAATCTGATTTTCCTTAAGTTCTGTCCAGTACAATGGAGTTCGGCACTTCCTGCCATACAAGGCCTCATAAGGTGCCATCTTCAAACTTATCTTCAAACTGTTGTTGTAGGAGACTTCTACTAGTGGCAAATATTTTTCCCAGCTACCCTGAAATTCAGTGATGCAACATCGTAAAATATACTCAAGAATCTGAATCATCTGCTAAGACTAACCATCTGTCTGAGGGTGAAAAGCTGTACTAAAGCTTAACTTCATACCTAAGGCTTCTTGTAATTTCTTCTAGAATCTCGAAGTGAACCTCGGGTCTCTGTCAGAAATAATCGATAGTGGTACCCCATGCAATCTTACAATCTCAGAAATGTACAAGTCGGCCAATCTATCAAAGGAGTAATCTGTCCTCACCGGAATGAAAAGAGCTGACTTCGTCAACTTATCTACTATGACCCATACGACATCTTTCTTCTTCGGATTCAATGGCAATCCTGTCACGAAATCCATAGTAACTCTATCCCATTTCCATTCGGGGACCATCACAGGCTGTAGCAAACCTGAAGGCCCTTGATGTTTAGCTTTAACTTGCTGACATACTAGGCATTTCAACACAAATTCTGAAATATCTCTTTTCATGCTGTTCCACCAGTACATTTTCTTCAAATCATTGTACATCTTGGTACTTCCCGGGTGAATTGACAAATGACTGTTATGTGCGTCTTGTAAAATTTTCTGAATAAGTTCATTGTTTTTGGGTACACAAATCTATCTCTGAACATCAAACATCCATCAGAACCAATCAGAAAATCTGATTCAATACTTGACTCACATTGAGTTTTTTTTAGCTTGCAAGTGATCATCATTAGTTTGAGCATCATAGATTTCCTGAAGAAATGTCAGCCTAGCCTCTAGCTTAGACAAGACTAAACCATCATCAAGCAATGCCAAACAAGCATCCATGGCCCTTAATGCAAATAAGGATTTTCTACTCAACGCGTCATCGACCACATTCGTCTTTCCCAGGTGATAGTCAATAATCAGTTCGTAATCCTTGATTAACTCTAGCCACCTCCGCTGCCTCAAATTTAATTCTTTTTGAGTCATCAAATACTTCATACTCTTGTGGTCAGTAAATATGCGGCAAGTCTCACCATATAAATAATGCCTCCAAATTTTCAAAGCAAAAACGATGGCAGCAAGTTATAGGTCATGTGTAGGATAGTTCTTCTCATGCAGCTTCAACTGTCGTGAAGCATAAGCTATTACCTTGCCATCTTGTATAAGTACAAAACCCAATCCATTTAAGGATGCATCACTGTAGACTACAAATTCTTTTCCCGACTCAGGCAATACTAAAACAGGAGCTTCAGTTAACAGTGTCTTTAACTTCTCAAAACTTTGTTGACACTTTTCCGTTCACTCAAACTTAACATTTTTCTGTAACAATCTCGTCATCGGAGTTGCTATCATGGAGAATCCTTTCACAAATCTTCAATAGTAACCCGCTAAACCCAAAAAGCTTCTAACCTTGGATACATTTTTAGGTTGTTTCCATTCGATGATAGCAGAATTCTTACTTAGATCGACTCGGATGCCTTCACCTGAAACAATATGACCCAAAAATCCAACTTCCTGAAGCCAAAACTCTGTCTTGCTAAACTTAGCATACAACTGTTTTTCCCGCAAAGTCTGCAACACAATTCTCAAGTGCTTTGCATGTTCTAACTTATCTTTGGAATAAGTCAAGATGTCGTCAATGAGCACAACGATAAACTTATCCAAATATGGCCTGAAGATCCTATTCATTAGATCCATGAATACGGTCGGTGCATTTGTTTCCCCAAACAGCATGATGTGAAATTCATAATGACTTTACCTCGTTCTGAAAGCTATCTTAGGTACATCCGATTCTTTAACTCCCAGCTGATAATAGCAGACCTCAAGTCTATCTTAGAGAACACTGTGGCTCCTCTCAACTGAACGAATAAATCGTCGATCCTAGGTAAAGGATACTTATTCTTGATAGTTACCTTGTTCAGTTGGTAGTAATCTATGCATAACCTCATCGAACCATCTTTCTTCCTTACAAATAGAATGAGAGCACCCTAAGATGAAAAGCTCAGCCTTACAAAAACTTTATTTGTCAGCTCTTGCAACTGTGCTTTCAACGCTCTTAGTTCAGTTGGTGCCATCCTATATGGAGCAATTGAAATAGGAGCTGTCCTTGGCACCAGCTCAAAACTATATTCTATTTCCCTTTTAAGAGGTAATCTGGGTAATTCTTCTGGAAATACATCTGGGTACTCACATACTATAGGCACAGACTCAATCTTCAACTCTGTTTCCTTAGTGTTCAATACACATGCAAGATAGGCTTCATACCCTTTTCTCATATATCTCTGAGCAACCATTGTAGTGATCATAACCAGAGGCGTACCCAACTCTCTTGAATCAACCCTTAGAATCTCACCATCCAGGCATTTCAATTTAATATACTTACTACCACAATTTACAATTACATCACGCAGTGCTAACCAATCCATACCAAGTATTACATCAAATTCATCAAATGGTAACAACATAAGATTAGCTAGAAAATAATGACCCTGAATCGTCAAAGGACAATTCTTACAGACTTTATCAACCATGACTGATCTACCTAGTGGGTTCGACACTTTAACAATAAATTCCGTAGGCTCAATGAGTATGTTCATTCTAGATACCAAGCCTATGCAAATGTATGAATGCGTCGACCCCAGGTCAATTAAAGCAATAGCACTTGTATTAAAAAGGGAAAAAGTACCCATAATAACATCAGGGGCAGAGGTTTTCTTTCGGGCGTGTATTGCATACGTTCTTGCCGGGGCTTGAGCCTCTAGTTTTTTAGCGTCTTTAGCCACAACTTGACTGCCACTGGCACTTCCAGGATATCTCGGAGGTCTACCCCATGAAATGGGAGTACTCAACTTCGGGGTTGCTTCCACTTCTTTTTCCACTCGCTCTAGGCAGTCCTAGAGAAAGTGGTCAAGAGATCCACATCTAAAACATGCACCGCTCTTCACTCGGCATTCTTCGTAGTGAAATTTGTTGCAACTCTTACACTTCGGCTTTTGATCATCTACACTCCCCACACTAGTTACCATCGGGGAGGAAGACTTTTGACTTTGTCGTTTAGAGCTTCTCGCTCTACTCGAATATCCTACTAATGAAATGGAGCGTTCATGCTGGCTCTTTGATTTCTTTGTGGAAAATGAAAGTGTTTTACTACTGGACCTCTTGCTTGCGACTCGGGCCTCTCTCTTTGCTTGCTTTCTTTTGTTGTTAAGCTCCTCGGCCTTCTTGGCCCGATAAGCCAATACAGCGAATTCCCGTATTTCCAAGATCCCAATCAACAACTTAAGTTCCTCATTTAGGCCTTCCTTGAAGCGTTTACACATTTCTGACTCGGTTGGGACCCATTCAATTGCGTACTGACTTAGCCTCACGAACTTTCATTCGTATTCTGCTATAGTCTTGTTCCCTTGCTTGAGTTCCAGGAACTCCTTTCGCTTCGAGTCTAGAAACCGTTGGCTAATGTATTTCTTCCTACTCTGCTTGGAAGAAATCCCAAGTGATATTTTCCTTTGGTAGTACAGAGGATATAGTCTTCCACCAATGATACACAGTATCTTTCAGGAGGGACACGACACACTTCAAACACTCCTCAAGTGTGCACGACAAATCATCTAATACCCGTGTAGTGTTCTCGAGCCAAAACTCTGCTCTTTCAGCTTCATCATCAACTTTAGCTCTGAATTCCTCAGCCCCATACTTCTTAAGCTTATCAACAGGGGCTTTACCAATTCTTACCGATGCCATACCTTGTGGCACACCCTCATCAGGTTGGTTAGGGGGCGGGGGAGTTCTTGGTATGTTGGGGTGATTCCTTAGGTAATCCTCAAACCATTCGTCCATCATATCAAAGAAGGCAGCTCGGGCCTCTTCCCGGCCTTCAGACATAAGCCTTCTACTACTATTAGATACAGCTCGTTGTACAGAAGCTGGAGCATGGCTCTCGGCTCCCTCAGACTCATCTTGAGCTTGATTGGAAGACATTTACTATATGCAAAACAATTTAAACAGTTAGGAGACGTCACACTATCAATATTCGAATAATGGCATGTATAGCAAACCTCAATACACTCTACAGTAGTCCTAGAACTGACTAAATCATAGCTCTGAAACCACTAAATGTAACACTCCTCACCCATATTCGATGCCGGGATAAGGCTCGAGGTGTTACCGAGATTTCACGTTCATAAACATATTAAATCAAGTCACTAAGTTGCACTCTAATTTAAAACTTTTCAAAAATGTATATCCTTTCCCTTAAACAGGCCTTCGAAACCTAAAACATACCTAGAGGCGGTGCGGAACAAAATCGAGAATGTTTGATAAACTTTGGGCACCTTGGAAAATTTCTTTTAACTTGAAGTGTCACACACCCGTGTGACTTGGGACACGCCCGTGCAATCACTCTGTGTCCAGACTTGAGCATTATGTTAAATTCACACGGCCAAGACACACGCCCATGTGTCTAGCCCGTGTTCATTTAACAGACTTACCACTTTAGATGCGGGGACACACGACCATGCCACACGCCTACGGGTGTGGCCCAGGTGTCACACACGGCCTAGGCACATGCCCGTGTACCCAACTGTGTAGACCCTATCAGGCTATTTTCCAAGCCTATGGTCACCCCGTTTTTAACACTTATACTTAATGAATATTAAAAACAAAGTAAAACATAATTATGCTCTCATAAATGATCTTTGCAAAAACTCATTGCATGGAAACCTCATATCATTGGTTTCGTACATGCTAGGTTATTTCTCATATTGTATTTATGTGTTGTCATACCACTTTAATACATTCAAGATTGGCTCGTTCCTATGACTCATTGCCAATTGGAATTCAACCATCGTACATGATTACAAACTTGCATGGAAATTTTGTAGGTCATAGCCCACTTCAAAACAAGCCAATCTTTATGGCCATAAACAAAAAGATAGATTTATCTTTACAAGCCTTCACTTGGAAAATCAAATGACACATATAAAAAAATACTCAAAAGACCTATACATGCCATTGAACAATTTAGAAATGTCTTTATACCAAAGCTGGTCTATTTGATAGTATGCTCACTCTCCAACCGTCTTCCAATCTTTACGAGTCCTCGAGCTCTATGAGAGACAGGGAAAAGAGAGGGGTAAGTATTTTCATGCTTAGTAAGCTCGAATAATCGGAAAGTAAACTTACCAAGTAATTAGCATGCAATCAAATTGGGTAATTAATTCAATAAGCATAGGATGGCTTCCCTATCACTTACACTCAATCAAGGAGTTAGTCACAAAAAAATGCACTATAAAAGTTATCTTAGATGAGATCATCATTCAACATCTCATTTGTATATATATGTCACAATGATCTCGTTGAGTTTCTAGCAAATCTTGATGGAATATCCATTTATCGTCAATTCATACAATGATCGTTCCAGATATGCACTACCCTGAACCTCAGATTTTATGGTGGGATTACCAGTCCAGGCTAAATCCCCCATTTTATGAACTCATAAGGTGATGTCCGTATTACCAGTCTAAGCTAAATACCTTATAACGAAAAACACCTTTATTGAGCTCGGATCTGAATTACCAGTCTAGGCTAAATTTAGATCCTAATCGGATTACCTGTCAGGGCTAAATCCATAATGCACACATATTCTTCGGGAGGCTCGACCATTCAAAAAAACACCCGTCCGGGCTAGATCCTTCTATAAATGAGATCTACGGATTACCCGTCCAGGCTAAATCCTTACTACAACAATGCAGGACCTCATTACATATGTCAATGTTATGAATCGATATGAGTAATCTGTGTATTGAGAGAGTTAAAATTAGCATTACAGATCAAGAAAAAGGTGATTTGGGCCTTGATCGGGGGAAGAACAAGGTTTACAATGATTAGGCTTGTTTCTATCATTTTTGTACTGAGGTAAGTTCATTTGCAAATAATGCAACATGTATCATTCTTTAAATACTTGATATTGCATGTATGGTAAGTTTGTATATAATTAATAAGATGTTGTGCCATGTGTTTAAATGTTTACATTTCTATTATGAGTGATGCCTAACTACTCCATGAGTATGTAATTGGTGCTATGAGCATTGAAATCGAAACTACGAGCTAGTTCATCAAAAATGTGGTATCGAAGAATCTTGTTTGAACCTTAGGAATAGTTTAGGATACAAGTGACATGTCACTAGGAATTGTGAAATTTGAACTCATTGAGTTGTGGTCTGAGTTCATGATATATGTGACATCTGAAGTCATTGAGTTGTGTCTGAGTTGTCTGGGTACTGGTCTTGTCTATGCTATTAAATGACGAGGTAGTCCGATATGTGTTGCGGATACCTGACGGCCTGAAGAAGCAGTCCCGTAAGTAGTTCGTAAAGGAGCAGCATGTGGTCTGATATATGGAGTAGCGTTGGCTACATATGAGGCACTTAGGTGCAAGTTTTCGATATATTCGATAGTATTCTGAGTGTTCAATGGGTAGTTCAAGAGAAACTCAATGAGTGATCTTAATGATTTCATCAAGACAAGAAAGTAAGTTATTATGTGCAAGTGGCACAGGTATGTACATTGAACTCATGTGATTGACATGAAATATGATGAGCTTGTGGTAAGAACATACATACATATATATATGTATATATGAGAAATAAGTTCATGAGATTTGATAAAATGCAAGGTGATGTTCGTTATGTTAAACACATGATTTATGTTGGTTTAAGATGCATATTATTTGCTTGTGAACTTACTAAGCTTTATGCTTACCCCATTTCTTTTCCATCTTTTATAGTTTCGCCAAGTTAGCTCAGGGATTGAAAGACATCGGAGGCACGATCACACTATCAATTGAACATTTGGGTATAGCTAGCATTATTATTTTGAGTATGGCATGTATAGAAACTTGGCCTTTTTTAATATGTCATATTGATTAGCCAATTGTGTTGGCTTGTGATGGTATCATGATTATTTTGTATATGGCCATGAGAGGTGGCTCATATTGATTATTCTGGCTTGTAACCCTACTTATCTATGCATACATGCAAATGTGTTGATGCTTTAATATAGTTATGATTGATTGCGGTTGATGAGTGTGTTGGATAGCATGTACATTTGGTGAATGAAATATGGGTAATAAGTATGCAATAAATGTGGTAAAAATGTGTAACTTGAAGATTGGTTGATAAAGAGGATAAATAAACATGAAATTGATGTGGAATGCCATATGAAAGTATGATAATTTGTATGGGTGACATGTTGACTTTACTAAGTCATAGTTTAATCATGAATGTGTAAGTTTGAGCAATCAAATGTGCCATGTTGCATGCCATGAAGCGAGTGTAAATGCGTGAGTGCTTAAGGGTGGCAAATGGATAAGAAAATAGCCTAGAAATTGTCCATACTATTAGATACACGGGCATATGTCTAGGCCGTGTGTGTGACACACGGTCTACCTCATGGGCATATGATCCTGCCGTGTGTCCCCTGCACCCTAATTAAGCACAACAGAATGCCCAGTGGTAAACACACAGGCAGAGACACGACCATGTGTCCCAGCCGTGTGAAGGACACGGCCTTAGGACATGGGCGTGTGCCCAGGCCGTGTGAAGTCTGCACCTAATCTTTGGAATTTAATTCGCCACACAGTCTAAGCACATGGGCATGTGACTTGGTCGTGTGACCTTATTTTATGGATGACATCATAGTCAGAGTTACACAGGCTGAGGACACAGACGTGTCCCAAGCCACACGAGCGTGTGACTCTCCAAAACAAGAAAATTTTCTAAGTGTTTTAAAGGTTCTGAAGGTTCTCAGTTTAGTCTCGAATCGCTTCCGATGTATGTTTCAGGTCTTGTTGACCCTTATAAGGGACAATTTGAATGTGATTGAAAAGTTTTAAATTGGGACGAAATTTTATGACTTGGTTTTATATTGATGTTTATGTTTAAGTCTGGTAACGCCTCGAACCCTATCCCGGTGTCAGATACGGGTAAGGGGTGTTACAAATGTACATAGTTTTATGTGTTTTAGGTTTTTCTTTCTTTTATGTTATTCTGTGTGTTTATTTTCAAAGTTTTGCTTTTTCTAAAAATAACAAAAATATTTTTCATTTTTTGTCTTTATTTTGTGTAATTGCATGGTATTAGACTACAATTAGGTAATAAGTTATTAGTTGTAAATATTGAATAAGTACATAGAATTGCTGAACTTGTAAATTTTGAATGATATTAGATAATTTGCTATTCTTAATCGTAGACTGTTTAGTTCAATTAGTTAATGTGTATAATAAAGTAAAGGCAATAACCTAAATGAAAATGTATAAAGTGTACAATAGGTTGAATAAAGTATTTCGATCTTTGTTGATAAATAATTTGAATTGTTAATTGTTCATTTAAAAAGATGTATGCTTGAATGAATTGATGTTGTGTAATTGATTCAAGAAAGACCGTAGACATTGTTTGAAATAGCCTGGAGCCTACAAGCTTACTTGTTGTTATGTATTCCTAGTTCTCATATCTTTGAGCCTCAAGTACCCTTTTCTTCTAAGCCTTAATATCAAAGCCTTGAGCCTAAATGAGTCTAGTATTTAGTCCTTTTGAGTCCCGTTTTTTAAAGTGCACTACATAATGGACGTCGGGCCGTGGACATTAAGGGCTAGGTAAACACATTATGGTGGCTTTGTATGCGAAAAAGAAAATGAATGGATTACATTAGTTAGTACATATTAAAAAATTAACGAAAGAGTGCAAAATAAAGAAAAATAGAGAAAAATCAAAAGTAAGCTCGAAAATGAAAATCTTTTAGTTCACAATTACAAAAATTTGTACATACTATTATCTGATAATACCTTCTAACATTTTGGAGAAATAACGTAGGTGAGGGAAGGAGAAATAAGGAGGTGAGCTCATAAATAAATTTGGGACGAGTAGGGAACAATGTAATGTGCTTAATGACTTCTAATGCTTGAACCCGTTTTTAGTGCCCATTGTTTAAATTCCAAACCGTCCTAAGCCTGAGAACACTACAAGCCTAGAAGACCTTTGGGACCCTAATAATTCACCAACACAATAAGTCATGAATAGCTTGCATTCATTTGAATGAATATGACCAATTCTTTTTAAATATCTGAGCGGTCTGCATAATTTATTTTAATGGATAAAACTTGTACATATGTTCATTTCCATTGCCTCTACATCTATTGTAACAACCCGTCAGTGTTGTCGAAAATTGTGGTTTCAAGACCACAAATCTAACGAATGAGTGCATAAATATTGTTCTTTAATATTTACGAGCCAAATATAGTATTATATTAAATTTTGATTTGTTAATTATAATTGAACGAATAGTTAAGCACAAGTGGTTTGTTACTAAAGTTAAGTGGTTTTGAAAAATGAGGTTTCGGGACCTCATTTCTAAAAATTGGGACTGTAAATATTTTATTACATATTTATAGAGTTGCTATATAGGTATATTGAAGTTTGGTCCAAAATTTTTAACGTTTAGATAGTCAGTTAAATAAAAAGGACTAAATTGTAAAAGATACAAAAGTTAATCGCTGTGAGTTTATTAATATTTAATGGCTATAAAATTATGATTGGAAGGCCTTATGCGGTAAATTGAACCTAATTAATTAGTGTGGACGGTTAATACGTAGAAAATTATATAATTAGATGATTACAAATGTTTTAATTAAAAGACAAAGTTATATTATTAACAAAGAATAAAAATAAAAGAAACATAAGCATCAACTTCCTTATTTTATCTGTGTATGAATCGAAATACCATAGCCAAATTAAATAGAAGCTTCGGCCAAGCTTTAGTTGGGTGCATGTAAGTACTTTTTCAACTCATTTTTCATGATTTTTATATTTTTGAGATCATTGTAGCTTAATCTAGCTAACCCGGGGACTAATTCATAAAATTTTTAAATGTTTTGAGTTATATCATTGATGAATTTTTGATGTTTTTGAAGTTTGATGATAGATTACTAAGTTTGATGTTTTTGAAGCTAACCCGGGGACTATTTTGTAAAGTGGTTTTGGTTAGTTTTTAGTTAAAGGACTAAATTGATAAAATATTAAATTTGGCATGAAATTCTTGTGAAATTTGAATAATTATGGTCTATAATAGTATAAGATAAAATTTGGCTAGCATGAAGATTGGTGAAATTGTGATAAATTTAAAAGTTTCGGGCTTAGGGGCTAAATTGTATAAAATTTAAAAGTTTAGGGTAAAATGTTGTTAAAGGGTAAACAATTTAAATTTAATTTTTTTATGATATTGAATTGGTTAATTGAATAAAATTATTATATTTAGATCAAGAAACAAATCAGTCGATTGATAAACAAGGGAAAGGAAAAGTCGTCGAGTAGTTGTTGTCGCTTGTTGATAGCTATCGTATTTTAGTAAGTTCGTAGTGTATTAATAAACATATTTTTATAATTATTACTCATTGTAAAATCTTGAAATTATGAGGTTGTAATGTTATGCATTGAGATTAATTTATTATAAACGAAAGTTAAGGTTAGTACAGACTAAGTCGTGAACTATTGAATATTGAGAAATATGAATGGTGTGATTTCTGAATGAATGTAAATTACTACTGTATATGGAATTGCTTATGTGGAAGTGCCTCTGATTTTTTAATGTGATTTATTCATTTAAAATCCCCGTTTGAACATAGTAAACAATTAGGATACAATTGGCATGCCAATAGGGTTAGAACGCGCACTTGTACGAGATTTGCACTTTGGTGTCTCTATTAGCATTTTGATGGTCTCTGGTGTGATTGAGTTACCCAAGTATTCAAGTCATGTTACTATAGTTCATCGGTCTATGAAAGTTTATGACTAATGTTAAAATGAATTAATAGTTCCGATGTTTATCTTTTATAATGTTTGTATTAAGGAATGATCATGCAAGAATGTTTCATTATGGCATTGATGTAATGAAATGTAGATATATTTATATGCATGATTTTGATTGAATCATTGAAGAGTATGAAGTACATGATGGACTAATTTAGTACTAATTCTATGTGTTCTTGTACATGATTGCCAGGTTTAAGTAAGTGTTTTTATTTTTCAAATGTTTAGTTGAGGTAAGTTGATTTGAATATTAGCTATGAACTTACTAAGATACCTAAGCTTACTTTGTTTGCTCTTATTTTTTGTAGTTAACATTTTATCAACTTCAAAGTTCACACTATCATCTTCTGTTTCTGTAGTTTTTGATTTGTTATTTTGGTTTTGTGGTATAGGGTTTTGAAGTTGATGAACTTAAATTTTAGTTGAATTTTTAATGTGGTTAAAGTTGGTTTATAAAGTTAAATTTCATGTTTCATGATAAACTTGTAATGAATGTGGTAAATTTTAATTTGGAACACCATTTTGATTCTATTATGGTAGATAATGATTTGTACCATTTGATTTGTAAACATGATTTTGGTATTTGGTATCATGAAAATGGTACTTTGTCATTTGATGTCTCATTTGGTGAATTGTTGTTAAAATGGTCTTTTTAGTTTTGGTAATTCATGAACTAAGAATGAAGTATGTTTGCATTTGGGAGATTAGCATGAATGGATGATTCTGTAATACCCCAAACCTGTATCCGTCGCTGGAATAAGGTTATGAAGCATTTCTGGAGTTTATAGAACAATTACAGATATTTCATGTCATTTATTGTTCATATACAAAACTATTCATTTTGTCCCTTGAATGGACCCTCGAAGCCCAATTTAAGCATTAGAAACAAGTCAGGACTAAATCGGGATCTCAAAAAATTTTTCGTAAAATTTTAAAATTTTTCTTATATACAAGGGTCACACACTCATGTGAGCAGGCTGTGTGGCTCACACAGCGAAGTAACATGCCCATTTCTCAGGCTGTGTGGGCATTTGATATGAGGCACACGGCCGTGTCCCAGCCTGTGTCATTTCCTGTGTAACTCTCTGACTTGTGTCACACGACCTACCACACGCTCGTGTGCTAGGCCGTGTGGTCAATTTAATTTTCCACAAATTAGGTGTAGGTTTCACACGACCCAGACACACGCCCGTGTTCTAGGCTGTGTATCACACACGACTGGGAGACATGCCAATGTCTCTGCCCGTGTGCTAAATTCTGAGCATTCTGTTTCTAAATTTTAAGATGCAAGGGACACACGGTCAAGACACACGACCGTATGGACAAAATAAAGCAATTTCCTAGCTTTATTTCTCACCCAAATTTTCCAATCAACCTACACCAATACTTGAAATTATATACCAACCAATTTAAAGATTATAACCAAGCTAACTCTATCATCTAGCATATTATATCATCACATGCATTCATGTTTATAATCTTTCCTTATATAAACATACATGTTTAACATAACTCATTTAGACATACTAAACACATGTATTTATCATGATTTAACCTTGTAAGTATACCAAATCCAACTATCACTAGCCATTCCAATGGCTAGATTAGATACAACCATTTACAAGCCAACAATTGGCCAAGTTAACCTATGCATGCCATTATACCAAAATAACTTTACTGTTTATACCAAAACAAACTGGTGGATAGTGTGATGATGCTCCGATCGATCTCCAACCTTTACGAGCTTTCGAGCACTATAAAACAGAGAGAAGAAAACCTAGTAAGCATTTAATGCTTAGTATGTTCGTATAATAAGAATTAAACTTACCAATTATATTCAATTACAAAAGCATAACAATAACATGCTTCCCAACAAATTGGCAATTTGCCTAATTACATACACTCAATTAAGCAAGTTAGTCACATAATTCACATGTACATCAAATAATCAGGGATGAGCTCATCATGTTTCGCACTTAAGGCATTTTAGAAACGTTAAAGGCATAATTCTTTTAATCTCATAATTTCTCATGTCAAGAGTTTTATCTGTTGAATTGTTGAAATAACGATGGATACTTAAGTAGTACACACAAGGTGTACTAAATTGTAAACCGTCAACTCATAATCAGGGGTACCTATTAAGACACATAATTAGGGAGCACACTCTCGAGCCACACATCAGAATGCTCAGATGATCCATGTAACATGACACTTATCCGGGCTAAACAGGAAACTCATAAGAGTTTTAATTAGGGAGCTCATTGAGTTTTACAGGTAACTCCGAAGAGTTATTATCAGGAAGCACCAGATATGGTAACATAGAGTTCAAGCGAGCCATGTCAGAAAGCTCATAAGAGCCTATAAGGATGCTCATGTAGAGCTACGTTTGTGTCCACAATATATGCTGGATCACAACCGATCAAATCATGTAACAGGACTCTCACAAAGAGCTGCGGTAGTGCGAAACACATGCAAAATCACTACCGATCAGAATGTTTGCAGGAACTATATAATAGGATGCTCGAGAAGGCTTTTAACAGGATGCTCGTCTGAGCTATAATGTCCACAACACATGCAGGACTATAATCAATACGGGAAAATGTTGTATCCATCGCATTTCATTATTCAAACGGAACTTATTGTTTATCGAGCAATATTGTGCATGTGATGTATTTCATACATTAAACATTTATATAATTCACCCAAAACATCATTCAATTTCAAACATATTAATATGAATAATTAAGTTACATGAACTTACCTCGACCCTTATTCGTGTTTAAAAGTCTACTAATCTGGCACATTTTCTTTTTCTCGATCTAACTTCAAATTTGAGTTATCCAAATCTATATAAATTAATTTAATCTTCAATCTAATACAATTCATATTCAATTTACACACTAAGCAAAATTACCATTTTGCCCTTATACTTATCATAAATTCCAGTTTTGTCCCTAGGCTTGGAAAATGAAATTCATGCAATTTAATCCTTATTTCAAGCCTAACCAAATTTTACATGTAACAATAACAGCCCATGAATATCACAAAAATCAAAATTTTTCCATGGGTTTTACCACTTTTCAATTTAGTCCCTAAATCACAATTTCATCCCTAAATCACAATTTCATCAAAATTCTCTTTGTAAAAGTTATTTATTTATCAACAACCTTTCATTTTCTACCATAAATTTCAAAATTTCAGCATATTCATCTATGGAAAAATTTCTATACTTTGATATCTTTTAAAATTAATCCCCAAAATAGATAGATTAAGCTATTTCGAACTCAAAAATATAAAAATTACTAAAAACGAGACAAAGTTAAGAAAGCTTGCTTTCTATTTCCTAGGGTTTCCATAAAATTTTAGGGATGAAGATGATAATAATATGATGATATTACTTTTTTTAATTATTTATCATCCTTTAATTATTTACATTTCCAATTTAGTCCTTGTCCTTTTTTAATTTTTCCATGGATGATTCATCAAAAATATCTACTAACTTTTCTTTAATGCTCTAAGTACCATATAAGGACCTGTTATGTTGAATTTCATAGCTATTTGATCCTTATAGCTACTAGGATTCAACTTTTGCATTTTATGCAATTTGGTCTTTTCCATAATTAAACACATAATCGGTAAAAAAATTTTATCAGAATTTTCATATAACATTCCTATCATAATGCAGATCATGCAATAATATTAAAATAAATTTTCTTTCTAACTTGGATTTGTGGTCCCGAAACCACTGTTCCGATTTCACTGAAAATGAGTTGTTACAGATTCTTGGTTTATGGTATATAGGACTTAGGTGATGATTAAATGATTTTTATTAGTTAATAATGTTTTTGGCTTGAATTATTATTGTTTATGTTTGAATTCTGGTGCCAATGAGGGCATATTGGTTAAACACATAGGTTGTTTGTGAATTGTTATATTTTGGCATGATTTGAAAAAATTTGAATAAGTTTTGATGTTGGTTAATGCATGGCTTGGAATCTAAGAAATGGTGTGTGAAATGGCTTGTGCACACGACCTATGACATGGTTTTCCAGACGACCGTGTGGTTACTTTGTTTTTTGGTGCTAGTTTGTCCACACGGTCACAATTTTTTACACATCATAAGGACACAACCGTGTGACCGAGGTTTACACGAGCTTAGAAAGTTACATGACCTGGAAACACGAATGTGTGACCCTGAGTTACATGGGCATAGTTTGTTAAATGGTTTGGCCACACGACCATGTCTCTTCACCACATGGGTTGAGCCCCATCACACGGCCATGTGACATTTATTTTTAGTTTTTTACCCTATTTTCATGTTTTGATTCAATTTAATCTCTAGTTGTTTCTAAATAATTTTTAGTGCTTTTTAGAATCAATTTAAGTCCCGTTTTAGTTAGAATAACATGTTTATTGAATGAAATTATTGATAATTGATTTAAATGTAAATTTTTGAATTGAAATAATTTATATTTATTCTATTAATTATTGTAATTTCTCGAAACCCTAATATGATGATAGAGATGGGTGAGGGGTGTTACATCTATTGGAATTTTAACTTAGTGAACTAATTATGTTTGCATCAGGAATAAACAAGTTAGCTAGATATCACTCTTAAGTTGCATGTGAGGTAGTTTTTGAACGAGTCCGATGTTTTACTACTATGTGGCTTAATTGTCTGATTTAATCCAAGAGTCATCTTTTCTATTACATGTTTAGTGTGCTTGTTTGATGAGTTTGATTTGTCGTAATTTGATTTGGAAAATTAGGCTTTCCCGGTATACTTAAAGAGCTTATTCTCAAGAAAAGTAGTGCGTTTTCTATAGTTTTCATGATTTTTAGATTTTAACTTATTAAGTGTAAATGCATTGTTTTTACTCATTTTAAGACCCAATTTGGCCAACAATGCCATTAGGGGGCCTTAACGTATGATTGATTGATGTAGGGACGTGTTGGAGGTTAAAATTGAGCGAGAATGACACCAAAAGAGAGGGTATTCCGATATCCAAACATTGGATCGAGATACCTCCAATAGACCCAAGATCGAAGACCAACCTTCGGTGGTATTTTGATATCCACCCTCCAAGAAGTCCCCCAAGTTCAAAATTGTCTGAGGTATTGCGATACTGATACCATGAGGGAACAAAAATAGACAAAAAGGGTGGTATTTGTCCACCCAAAGCACCAATCATTAAAGGCTTGTCCAAGGGTATTTTGGGCACAAGAATTGGGTCAAAATAGATGCTATATCCTCCAAAATTTCGCTGAGAGAAAAAAAGCTACATTACCTTAGTTTTTAGTTTTCTTTAGGTTTTTTCTTAGCTTTTTCTTTCTTCCTTTTCAGGATTTCTTATTTTGATTTTCTTAGTTGTAGATTTTACATTTCCTAGCTACGTTTCTTCTTGTTTTATTTGTTCCTAATGTCAGTTAGGTTATTTATCACTGTAGCTTAGGTTTCTTTGCACCTTGTACCTTGGTTGTAAGACATTTTTAGCTTTAGTTTAATTTATTTCAGTTTCTTTAACTTTGCATCTATTAAAGCTTGTTTCTTTTATGTTTATGTAACAGTCCGGTTTAGACCCTAGTTGAAATAGTGGTTTCGGGACCACAAATCCAAGTCAGAAAAATATTTAAATATTATTTTTTATGCTTAAAATATGTTAATTAGTATGTGTGAAAGTTTCGTATCAAAATTTAATCGTTTGTGTGCCCAATTTGATAAAAGGACCTAATCGCGTAAATTGTAAAAATGGCCTTCTATTTGTTAAAGTGCTTAATTAATGTGTCTTATTAAATGTGAAGTCCTTAAGATGCAAATAGACCATTAGCTTAATGGATGGACATAAATGGCCTTATGTTTAATGATTAAATGGTTTTATATCAAAGGGTAAAATTGGTATTTGGTTAATATGATGATTAAAATAAAAAAAAGGCATGATAATAGTCTTTTTATGTTCATCCTTGCCGAAATTAAAGAAGGAAAATAGGGTTTTAAAGTCTTCAAACATTCGACATTAGCAAGCATCAATTAGGTATGAGTTTTTGTTCAGTTTTTGATAATTTCTACATTTTTGTAATCGTTGCTTTGTGTTTTACTAAGCCCATGTCTCAATTTCTGATTTTGTTGATGATTTTGAGTTATTCCATTGATGAAACTATGAGTTTTATGAAGTTTGATGATAGTATATGGAAGCTTGATGTTGGGTTAACATGTTTTGTCTTTGAATTTTTGATGAATTTGAGTAATTTCGGCTAAATTGTAAAAATGAGATTTTGAGGGACTAAAATATGAAATAAATGAAATATGTGGACTTGTATGAATACTATGAATATTCAGCCAAGTATAAGTATAAAGAAATTTTGTGTATTTTGTGATTTTGTGAAATATGGATTAAAGTGTCAAAATGTGAAAATGTAAGGGCTAATTTGTAAAATGCCCTAAATATATGTATATGGATTGAGTTGAATGATTTGTTGAATAAAAGAGTTAAATTGAATATGTTTAGATCAAGAACCAAAGAAAACAGATTTAGATCGGGGAAAGTCGAAAGTTGTCGAGTAGCTGATTCTATTCATTCGAATCCGTACGAGGTAAGTCTATATACAAATAAATGTGTTTGAAATGATTTATTTGTGCTTATATGCTATTGAATAATATGCATTGAATATGAGATATCTGAGAGAGTATCGACAAAGTTCTGACGTCCGGAAAGCCCTGTACGAACCATAAGAATAGTTAGGATACATATGTCATGACATAGGATCTGATATGTGTTTTTGTGTAAGATCATGTCTGGGACGTTGGCATCAACTTATGATTTAAGTGTAAGACCACGTCTGGGACGTTGGCATTGTATGAGCTTTCCGAGTTATCCGCGTATCCTTATGATTCCGAACTGTTCAATGGGCATTCTGAAAAAATAAATGATTATATGAAATGTGTATCCGATTCAGGTACGTTTGAAATTGTGTATCATATTTGAGGTTGAAAGGTAAGTATATGTATCTTTGTAATCAAGTGATTATAAGTGTCAAAAGTATGAGAAAATAAGTTATATATGCAAATGAATGGGAAATATGTGAAATGTATTTGAGCTATGTGGTTTGTGATAGCGTTTGGCTAAGAAGTATATGTATATTATGATGTTTATATGTTTATATTGTTAAGTTTATTTGTATAAGGCTTATTAAGCTTTTTGAAGCTTACTTTGTGTGTGTTTGCATTGTTTTATAGATATCGAAGCTACTGAGAGCTCAGGGATTGTCGAGGATCATCACCACACTATCAAACTCTATTTTGGTACATTTTGAAAGTGTAAATATTGAAGTATGGAATGTATAGGCTAGAGGTAGTTGAATATGTTTTGTGAAGTGTATAGTTAGCCATGTGATATGGCTTAATTATGGTTGGACTTATGGTTTTATTTTGTTATATGATATGTGATGCAAAATATACTTATGTGATGTGTATATGAATGACCAAATGAAATGGTCAATTTTGGTAAGTTTTTTTATATGCATATTTAAGAAATTGGTAAGTTTATAACATGTGATTGAATGAAGTAAAATGAATTTATGAAATAAATGTTTAAATATGATTTTATTTTACGTTTTGGCATAATTTGGTATGGCTATTAAGTATGAAATTGGCTGATAATGTTATGGCTTAATTGGTGTATGATTTGGTTATGAAATGGTTGATAATTTGGTATAAAATGTTGCGATTTTGATGCTTGTAGGGAGGACCCTTAATGGGTGGCAAATTGGCCTTGTTAATGGCCTATTTTTTTCCTACACGGGCAGGGACCCAGGCATGTGTCTCAGCCGTGTTGCTCGAGGGCCATTTCAAAATGAGCTTGGGCAGACCACACGGTCTCACACAAGGGCGTGTGCTAGGCCATGTTGCCAAGTCAGTTTTGACCATGGGTTAGACACACGGGCGTGTGACTGACCATGTGATCCAAGTCAGTAGCCTCCCTAATTTTCATACGGCCAGGCACATGTGTGTGTTATGTGGCCATGTGGACAAGTCAGTATGTATGCCCTGTTTTGACACGGTCTAGACACACGGGCGTGTCTAATGCCATGTGAGGCACACGGCTTGTTCACACGGGTGTGTGACTTATACAACATTGAAAAATGTTTAAGTTATTGAAAAATTTTGTATGAGCTCGATTCAGTCCCGACCCCTTTATAATGCATGTTTAAGGTCTCGATGACCTATATAAGGGACTCTATTGTGATGTATGATTATGATTATGGATGAAGTTTATGAATTGTTCCTAAAAATATTTCGATTTGTCCGGTAAAACCTTTAACCCTAGTCTGGCGATGGATACGGGTTAGGGGTGTTACATTTGGTTGGTATCAGAGCTACGATTTAGTCGATTTTAGGACTAACGTAGCGTATGTGAGTCTAGCTATACATGCCATATTTATGAACTGTGATAGTGTGATGAATCCTGACAATGAAAATGTGTTTTTATATATCAAATAGATCCCGAATGAACCGTAGCTAACGATGTCGAAAGTAATACGCCTGCTCTCGCGCAAGGGACAACGCTATCTAACTCTAGACCGACTATGAGTAGCCATGATGGAGAGTCTAGACAAGCCTTCTATCAAATGATGAATGATTGGTTTATACATTAGACTAATCCGGCAGTTCAACAACGCCCAACCCCAGCTAATTCTTTGGAAGTCCCTTTTATACGACAAGCTAATTCGACTTAGTTAAATAAGCCTCTGATTGATAAAATTAGAAAATATGGAGCTGAAGAATTTTGTACTACAACTAGTGATGATGCTAAGAGAGCCAAGTTCTGGTTAGAAAATACAATACGAGTATTTGATGAATTGTCTTTGAATCCGGATGAATGCAGAAAATGTGCCATTTCGCTTCTGAGGGATACAGCATATCACTAGTGGAAGACTTTAATATCTGTAGTTCCGAAGGAACGAGTCACCTGGGATTTCTTCCAAGTTGAATTCCGGAAGAAATACATCAATCAGAGATTTATCGATCAGAAACATAAAGTGTTTCTTGAGCTTAAACAAGGCCGTATATCTGTTACAAAATATGAGAGAGAATATATAAGACTGAGTCAGTATGCTCGAGAATGTGTATCTACTGAGGCAATAATGTGCAAAATATTTGAAGATAGTCAGGATTTTAGAGATAAAAGAATTCATTGTGCTTGTTGAACGAGTCTGTAAAGCTGAAGAACTCAGGAAAGAGAAAGAAAAGTTGATTCAGAAGCTAGAGATATGAGAAAAAGATCTATGAGTAAATCATTTCAGTCTGCATCAAAAAATTTCTGAGATGATTTTAGCCATTCAAAGGCTAATATGGGACATTCGGGTAGAGATCATGCTAGATCACATTCAAGCTTCAGAACTCCAGCTACTTCTGTTGCTAGTGTTGGAAATGTTCGATTCGATTGACGTAAGTGTAAACACTGTGATAAAAGACATCCCGAAAATTGTAGAATATATGATCAAGCTTTTTTCAAATGTGGATCCTTAGATCACTTTATTCATTATTGTCTTGAGTCCGTTGAGCAAGAAATTGTGCAAAATTCGACAGAGTTAGACTTGATAAAAATACGAGAAATGTGAGTGGTAGTCAAAGAGAGACTAAAGACACTACCGTTTGGTCCGAGGCTCGCGCACCTGCCAGAGTCTATACCATTCGAGCTCGTGGGGAAGCTTTGTCTCTAGTTGTTATAACTGGTACTTTCATACTTTATGATACTTCTGTGATTGCTTTGATAGATCCTGGATCAACACATTCGTATATATGCATGAATTTAGTATCCAGTAAGACTTTTTCTATAGAGTTTACTGAATTTGTGATTAGAGTATCGAACCCCTAGGCAGATGTGTTTTGGTTGATAAAGTCTGCAAGAATTGTTGTTAATGTTTCAAGACACTTGTTTTCTGGCTGATCCGATGTTAGTACCCTTTGATTAGTTTGATATAATTTTGGGTATGGATTGGTTAACTTTACATGATACTTTGTGAATTGCAAACGGAGAACTATTGATTTGAGATGCAAGAATGATGATATAGTTCCAATTGAATCTAGTGATTTGAATGGATTATTGCTGTGATTTCATTAATGAAAGCTCTGAGTATTGTGAGAAAAGGTTGTGAAGCTTACTTTGCCAATGTGATTGATTCAAAAGTATCAGAAAAGAAAGTTGAATCAGTGCATGTTGTCTGTGAATTCCCTGATGTGTTTCCTGAAGAACTTCCAGGATTACCTTCAATCCGAGAAGTTGAATTTGGCATTGAGTTAGTACCGAGAACTACTCCGATTTCTATAGCTTTGTATAGAATGGATTTGATCGAACTAAAAGAATTAAAGTCTCAATTTACAAGAATTAACCAATAGAGGGTTTGCTATACCGAGTTTTTCACCTTGGGGTGCTCCTCTTCTGTTTGTCAAAAAGAAAGATGGCACGATGAGAATGTGCATTGATTATCGTCAGTTGAACAAAGTGACTATCAAGAATAAATACCCTCTGCCTCAAATTGATGATTTGTTTGATCAATTGAAAGGAGCTACCGTGTTTTCAAAGATAGATTTGAGATTAGGCTATTATCAGTTACGAGTAAAAGGCTCAGACATTCCGTAAACTGCATTCAGAATGAGGTACGGCCACTATGAGTTCTTAGTTATGCCTTTCGGAGTAACTAATGCACCTGTCATCTTTATGGATTTGATGAACAAAATTTGTAGACTGTATTTGGATCGATTCGTTGTCGTATTTATTGATGACATATTGATTTATTCTCATGATGAATTCAAACATGCTGAGCATCTAAGATTAGTGCTACAGAATTTACGAGATAAGCAGTTACATGCAAAGTTTAGCAAATGTGAATTCTAGTTACGAGAAGTCTATTTTCTAGACTATATTATGTCAGCATCAGGTATACGAGTTGATCCGAGCAAAATTTTAGCAATTTTGTATTGAAAGCCTCCGAGAAATGTTTCTGAGTCTGCAGTTTTCTGGGACTTGTCGGTTATTATAGACAGTTGGTAAAAGGCTTTTATATGATTACAACTCCGTTGACAAAACTACTTCAGAAAGATGTGAAATTTGAATGGTCTGAAAAGTGTCAGAAAAGTTTTGATCAGTTGAAAGCCCTATTGACTGAAGCTCCAGTGTTAGTACAACCCGAATCAGGTAAAGAATTTGTGATCTACAGTGATGCTTCATTGAACGATTTGGGTTGTGTTTTGATGCAGGAAGGCAAAGTCATTGCCTATGCTTTGAGACAGTTAAAGCCGCATGAAAAGAACTATCCGACGCACGATCTAGAATTAGCTACGATTGTATTTGCTTGGAAGATTTGGCGCTACTATTTGTTTGGTGAGAAATGTCACGTATATTCTAATCATAAGAGTTTGAAATATCTGATGACTCAGAAAGATTTGAATCTATGACAGAGAAGATGGCTAGATCTGTTAAAAGACTATGAGCTTGTTCTTGACTATCATCCGGGAAAAGCAAATATTGTTGTTGATGCTTTGAGTCGAAAATCACTATTTGCATTACATACGATGAATACTCATTTGGTTCTGTCTGATGATGGTTCGTTATTAGCCGAACTGAAAGCGATACCATTATTTTTACAACAGATTATTGATGCTCAAAAGGTTGATAATGAGATAATCGCAAAACGAGCTCAGTGTGATTTGAATTCTGATTCTGAATTTCAAGTTGATAAAGATGATTTTCTGAGATTCTGAGATCAAATTTGTCTTCCGAGAAATCTAGAATTGATTCAGATGATTTTGAACGAAGCTCACAACAGTTATTTATCTGTGCATCCGGGTAGTACGAAAATGTATAATGATTTGAAACAACATTACTGGTGCACTACAATAAAAAGAGATATTTCTGATTTTGTTTTGAAATGTTTGATCTGTCAGCAAGTCAAAGCTGAACATCAGGTGCCCTCTGGTTTGTTACAACCAATTATGATTCCAGAATGGAAATGGGATAGATTGACAATGGACTTTGTTTCGGGTTTACCCCTATCTCCGAGAAAGAAAGATGCAATTTGGGTTGTAGTTGATCAATTGACAAAATCAGCCCATTTTATTCCAGTACGATCTGATTACTCACTTGATAAGTTATCTGAGTTATACATTTCTGATATTGTGAGATTGCATGGTGTGCCATTATCTATTATGTTAGACAGAGATCCGAGATTCACATTGCAATTTTGGAAGAGTTTGCAAGATGCTTTGGGTACGAAATTGCACTTCAGTACTGCATTTCACCCACAAATGGATGGTCAATCAGTGCAGATTATTCAGATTCTAGAAGATATGTTGAGATTTTGCATTCTTGAGTTTGAAGGTACGAGGGAATAGTATTTACCTTTGATTGAATTCGCTTATAATAACAATTTTCAATCGAGCATTAAAATGGCACCGTACGAAGCCTTATATGGTCGTAAATGCCGTACACCTTTGTATTGGACTGAACTCAGCGAGAATACGATTCACGGGTGGATTTGATAAAAGAGACTGAACAAAAGTAAAAGTGATCCGAAATAGTTTAAAAACAGTTTCCGATCGTCAAAAATCGTACGTAGATTTAAAATGAAAAGACATTGAATTTGAAATCGGTGATAAAGTGTTTTTGAAAGTCTCGCCGTGGAAGAAAATACTCAGATTTTGTAGAAAAGGCAAATTAAGTCTGAGGTTTATCGGGCCGTATGAGATTATTGAACGTATCGGTCTGGTTGCATATAAATTATTGTTTCCACCAGAGCTAGAAAAGATTCATAATGTGTTTCACGATCGATGCTTTGACAACATAGATCTGATCCTTCCCATGTGATTCCTCCGTTTGAGATTGAGATTCAATCTAATATGACTTACGAAGAAGAACCGATTGTGGGAGGTTAGGGAGAGAATTAAGGAGATGAGTTACCACATTTTGGGGCATTATCTTTTTATTTAGTTTTTTTTTTCAAATTTTAGACTCTTTTCCACCTTTTTGGTTTTCCTCTCAATTTTTGGTTTTCCTCTTTCTTCTAAATAATAAATCCTTGCTGCCGAATTTCCTTTGAATTCGCCTTCCGCTTTTGTTGTCTTTCTTCATCTTTTACCCTTTGTGCAAGCATGCAATTGTGTTGTATGGTAAGTTTCTGTTTTATTAATCTCAAAAGTTACTCTAGATGAGGGGTTAAGGGGTGTTTTGTTGATTGTTTAGGAGTCGATCGTGACGAAGTGGTGATTGTTTGGTAAGCGTATAAGTATACGTTTTCTTGTGTTGTTTGGCCAAGTGGTTTTGGCTTTGAATTCGTTCTTAACTTTGTTGAACTCTTCATTAATGAGAAATGGTTATTTTTTTGCAACGAATCGTTTCGGTTGCTATCTCCCTTGTTTTGAGTAGTGGTGGAATTGTGCGAAGTTAGAAGGTAAGTGATAAGCAGACAAGCTTAGACCTTTTGGTACGTGAATACGGTTTAATCTTAGTTTAAGACCGATTCTAAAGTTGGGATTATTGATTATAGGTTTTTGGTGATCTCGGGATTGAAGAAGCAGCGAAAACGATATAGGTGTATACCCGAAATGCAGAAAATAGGATTCGACAAAAAGCCAAAATTGCTTGCTGTCGAGAAATAAGAGAAATAAGAGAAAATGATGTGAAAAATTGTAGAGAAAGGAAATAATGGTGTTATAAACTTGGAAAGTAACATTTTGCACTAAAATAGTTTTGGATAGTATCAGTAGTCTAACTTTAAAAAATCATCAAAAATAATGGAAATTGAGTTAGAGGTTTAATAAAATATGAAATTAAATTTTATTGAGTCTAGTTTTTCATGGAAGAAACATTGCAAGTGCTGTAATTGTAAGTTATGAGATATATTGAATTTTGTGAGACAAGGTCAGGATGATTTCAAGTTCCCCTGTTCTGACATTGTAAAATCATCAAAATTTTTTTAAAAAATAATTAGGGTCTGAAATTTATATTTTTACATCTTTAATGAGTCTATTTTCAAGAGAAACAAACAGAAAATCATCCAAATTCCGTTCTAAGAGATAAAATATTTTTTTTAAGGAAAGGTTGAAGCTGTTAAACAGCAGAATCGATATAAATTTGAAGATTTTACTGTACTTATTTGATAAACTATAAATTCTGAAAATTTTAAAGTAGAAAGGCATTTGAGTCTAGTTTCAAAAACATCAAGCGGATCTTAATTTGGAATTTTGTAGCTCAAGATAAAAATAATTTAGTGACAATAGACAGCTTTGAAGGAACATATTAGTAAATAGTGAAAACATATATGAATATTTAGCTAGCGTGGGTTTTATTATAAATGGGTCACGCGGCCAAGGCCAATTTGGGTCGAGTGGGCCACACGGTTGTGTGGGCCCACACAGGCAGGCCACATGGGCGTGTGAGCTCATTTCTCTGAAAAGTTTTTTAAGATTGCATGGGTCGCCCAAGTCGACTGTGGACCTACTAAAGGGTGAGTAAGCCCTACTTAGACCCCTATATGAGTGATCTGTCTGTCTAATTTCCGTACCGAGCATGAATTAAGATTTCTGAATATATGTACTATAATTGCATAATAGCATGCCATCTTTTGTATGGTGCATTGCATCGGGGTGGGTTATTATTATTTGGAGGAAGTGTCTGAAAGGCTATTAAAACTGTTATCTGGCAGCTCTGCTGCAAATTTCTGATTATGTGCCGCATTTTGGTACAGCATGGTGTGTAGGGATAGGTGGGTTGGTTTAATCCCCATATGGTGCGTAGGGATGGACGAAGATGGTGTGTAGAGGCTGGTGGGTAGGATTCTGATTTCCTACTATTGCATATTGTATCTGAGATGGGCCAAGGCCCTAAATTATATTTGAAACTGTATCTGAATGGGCCAAGGCCCAAATTGAATCTGTAATGGGCTCAGGCCCCAGACTGCAATTGATTATTTCCTAATGTGTATCTGTATGTATGTTTTTTGTGGGGATTACACACTGAGTTTGTGAAAACTCACCCCTTTTTCCGTTTAATCTGTACTGGCAATCCCCAGACTTAGGCAAATCGCTGCAGCGGAGGGCTCGACGGTGACCCCCACTATTGAACTACTTTATTACAGCTTTTGTTTTTATATTATTCTTGAGTATTTATTATTGTAATGTTGGGACTTTGGATCGTTTGGTTTGAATTTGGGATTTTATACTGTTTTTATGGATTTTTTTAATAACTCAACAAAACACGGTTTTATTAAAAACTAAGATTTTCGATTTCGTAAAATAATTGGTTTCAAAGGCTTCTGCTTAAAAGACATGTTTTCAAGGCAAATCAGCTAGTTTACATTTTTTCGAATAAAATAAAAGCTAATTAACTGGAACGGTTTTTACTTGTCAATCTCGATTTCAAACCCCATTCCATGTGACATCGCCAGATTCGGTCATAACGTCTAGGCTGGGTTTGAGGTGCTACAATAACCCAATAAATATGAACTAAAATAATTAAAAAAATTGTATATGGTTTATTTTTCTTGTTATTTTTTTAGTATTCCTATTATCAATTACATTTCTAAACTAACACAACGCATATGATTATTTTATTTTAATTTTTGTTACTTGTTTATCAATTATTTTTAACATACTAATAAAATTTTATAGTAATTAATAATTTTTAAATAAAATTTATGTAACTATGTAATTACAATTTGTACTACCAAATATGACATAGAAAATTACGATGCAATTATCATGACATAGAAAATTATAATGTAATTATTCTCTATTAACCAAACACGTCTAGAAAATTACAATTTCTTATAATTACAAAAGAGAGTAATTACTATCCTAATAATTACATTTTCATTCAATTATTTTGTGCTATCTAAACAGACCCTTAATTAAAATTTAATGAAATAATATAAAGGGTTAATATAGATAGAGGTACCTAAACCTAATAACTTGTATTTACTTAGTATCTATATATATTTTTAATCTAACTGATACCTAAACTTAAAATCAGTTAACCAACTTGATATTTTTTTCAGGTACTTGATTAAAACTATTAATTTTTTCATCACATCCAATTAGATCATGCCACGTGTATTAAAGGACCAATCACATCGCATGTATTAAAAAAAATTAATTTATTTTTTTGAATTTTATTTTCCTTTTTTATTTAAGAATAAAAAGTCTTAACTAATTAATTAATTTTTCATCTATCACCGTCACCGTTTCTTCTCAATTCTTCCAACACCATCGTAGTTTCAAATATTATGGTTTGATTCCTAAGCCATAGCAGTTTCAACAACGATCATACAAAGATTATATTGTGAAGATATTAGCTAGTAAGTCTCGTCCAATACCACAAACTTCATTCTCTCAATCTCAAATTCAAAGTTATTTGATTTTACCTTGGAAACGTGAGAAATAAAATGAAGAATCTCAAATTAAATGTGCCAACTTTAAAGTTAACCCCTTCATTCCTTAAAAATATATATAGTTGTTTCACAAAATAAAACTCCTTAAAAAATATATAGTTGTTTCACAAAATAAAACTCAGAACCAACAGAAGAAGTTCCAAAATATGTCCTATAGGGTGCATTTTCACTGCCACATCAATGAAAATGAGTCATGTAGGACGTGTTTTTCTTTCAACGGTAACATTTTCAACGGCTATAAGGGCTCCAACAACCATAAATTTTCCTATATAAACCCCTCCAAACTTCATTCTTTTCAATTTAATACTCAATACTCAATTTTCAATCATCAATTCTTAATCCTCAATCCTCAATCCTCAATCCTCAATTATTTTTAATTCATTTTCTGAATTTTATTCTCTTTGAATTTATTTTATTCATTATAATTTCTAAAATGACAAATCGGATTATTCGTTTGGATGACAAGCATATCTCTGGCATTCAATTACAAATGGTAAGAAAATATTATTAAGTTATTTAATTTTAAATAGTTAATTATTATGCTGTTAACATTATTAATTTTTTATATTTATATACTCAGCCCGAAGATCAGATTTTGGAGACATACATAAACAATTTAAGCAAAGGTGCATCGGATGTCATTTATGATACTTCAAGATGCGGGATTTTTATGCGTGACTTGCATGCTCGGGGGACTAAATTGGATCCCCCACTTCTCAGTGCTTTGGTTGAAAGATGGAGACCGGAGACACACACATGCCGTCTTCGCTGCGGTGAGTATACAATTACATTCGAGGATATTAGTTTACAACTTGGTCTATTGGTCGATGGGGAAGTCATTACGGGGCTAGTGATTAGTGTTGATTGGAGTGCAACATGCGAGCATGTAACACCCTTAATAGTTTATTTTTTCTTCTGTAAATATCTGACAGAAATATGTATCTGCTTCAGTGGTTATCTGTTCTGGGTGTGTGTGTGAGGTCTGGGGTTCAAGTCTCACTTCTGTAAATTTTTGTTATTTTTAGATCCAAGCCTTATCCTTGTTCAGTGGGCTTACATTAAATTGTCTATTAAGTCATATCAAAATGAGCCTACTGGTTTGAGTGGTAAGGGAGTGGGTGTGTTGGAGGTCTTGTGTTTGAATCTCTGTGAGCAAGGGAGTTTATTTTTACTCCAATTGTTTGAGAGTGTTGGGATAGAGATAGAATTCTGTAGTGGGAGAGATTTGAGGGATTGGGAGTTAATTTGATATTATCTTTATTTTATTCTTCTTCAAAATTTTCTCTCTCCCAAAACTTTCTGATGTCAAATATTTTTTCCAATTTTGTTCTCTAATTTTTATTCTCTTTTCGATAAACCTTTGTTTGTTCTTTTGATTTGATTTGGAAATCCTACGTTCAATCATAGTTTTGCAATTTCTGGTTCCTAATCTGGTGGGAGAAGGTTGTGAGGCTGAAAATTACACTTCAGTGGCTTGACTCATGGTGGGGAGCATTTTTGTTAGCGGTTTCAAAAGGCTCGGGACTGTTTTCGCATCAAATTGATACCAGGTGTATTCCCAAAATGTAAAAAATGAGGTTTCAGCGAAAGCCAAAATTGCTTACTGTCGGTGCCACACGGGCGTGTGGTCACCTGTGTGGTTGGCCGTGTGCTTGACATGGCCGTGTGTTTGGCGAAGGTGCAGCTGTGAGCAAAAGCGGTCGTGTGATGGCCAGAGTGTGGCCGTGTGGGCCACACAGGCTGAGCCAAGTTGGGCATGTGGGCCACATGGGCATGTGAGCCCACACGCACACAGGTGTGTGGGTTTTTGGGCTAGGACGTGTGGGTCACACGGGCAAGGCCAATCTGGGCGTGTAGGCCACATGGGCGTGTGGGCCCACACAGGTATATAGGCCCATATTTCTGTAATTTTTCCTACGGTTATGCAGGTTGCTCCGATTGACTGTGCGCCTACTGTAGGGTCGATAAGGGATATTTAAACCCTATTTTGCATGCTGTGATATTCCGGTAGACTGATCTGAGTAGGATACTAAATGTATGCCTGACTGTACTGCTATATGTAAATCTGTTATTTGTATAAAAGCATGTTGAGCATGTTTAATCTGATAAATATGTATTTGATTTCTACATCTATTTTTGGGGTGGGTTTGAATAGATGGAGGAAGTGTTCTGAGAGGTGACTTTCGCTTATACTATGACAGCTAGGCTACATACTATCCGATATATGTCATAACGACACGATATGGTGTGTAGGGTTTGGTGGGTGTTTTTAACCCCACATGGTGTGATGGGACGGTCAGAGATGGTGTGTAGAGGACGGGGATAGGATTCTGATTATCTGTATCTGTTATCTGTATTTGAGAAGGACATGAGTCCGAATCTATTTCTGAATATATATATATAAGAGATTTCTGTATGTTTTGCATGTCTAAGTTTGTTGGGTTATACATTGAGTTTACGAAAACTCACTTTTGTTGTGTGTCTTGTTCAGGCAATCCACAGACTTAGGCAAATCAGAGTGGCAGAGACTCAGCGGTGACCACTTAACTGTAAACTGCTTTACTTAGTAATTTACGGTTTATCTTATTTATTTATTTAATTATACTTTTGGTTTTATTTGAGAGTTGTAATTTCTAGGACTCTCTAGACTGGACTGTTTGGTATTTAACTGTTGATTTTGAGCTATTTGTTAGTTTGTTTGCTTGAGTAAAATTTTATATGAAAATGACAGCTTTACGCAAATAAATGTATTTCTGAAAATGTGAATTGAAATTTTGAAATAGAATAGTTTTCGAAAACTTCCATTTTAAAAACACGTTTAAAGGCAAAATAATTAATCGAACAACGTTTTGACATTGGATACAAGCAAATAAGGGTTGGAAAGAAACGTAAGTGGTTTTATCATTTTGAATTCATTTTCAAACCCATTCTTTGTGACACCTCCGGATTCGACTATAACGTCTAGGTCGGGTTTGAGGTGTTACAGAGCAACTACTAGGGAATGTGCTGAGTAAGTTTAGGGGTAGTTGGGTTGAGATGGTATGGTTAGAGGGCAACTTCCAAAATATTAAAGCTTCCACAAGTGACGTTAAAAAAGAACAATTCGTGCACGCATTTATCTTGAAGTTGATCAGGGGGTCTATTTATGCCATATAAATCTTGAAATCTGGTATTTTTAAGGTGACTACTATTACTAGCCAACTTGAATGAAGCAAAACAACTTAATTGGGGATCAACAATGTTGACGATATTATACTGAGAAATGTGTCGAGTGACGGAACCAGAAAAAACTAAAATTAGTGGTTGCATACTCCTACTTCAATCGTGGGCATGATATCAACTACCATTTTTACGCCCTCGAGTGGAACTCCCTTACAAATCTTCACTTGTAATATGGTAAAATTCATTTGATAATACCATTATCTTTTTATTTTTCATTGTTATAATTTTGAAACAACATATTATTTGAATAAGTGGAATAACCATAAGAGACACAATGGTATACCGACCAAGCTTGAGTATATCCGACTAACTTTAGATCAACAAACAGAAAAGGAGGTTAGTTTTTGAATTTCAAAGTTATTGGTTTTTGATTCTAGCATTTGAAATTAAATATTAGGCATGTGCTAAAATTTATAAATTCATATTGTAGTTTGTATGGATTCCATATGTGGATCCGTGGATTTAAGAATTTGTCTCGACCAAATCTTTGGCAAATCGCCACATCTGGACGTCAAAGTGCCATTGATAATTTTTGCAACGGTTGAGATGCACGAATCTGATCGAGTGGTGCGACAGTTCGGGTGTACACAATGTATTTCACCATCACCCTAAGAGCTCAATGACCTACACAAGATCGATTTGCGGGAAAGGCTTGAGGAAGATTGGCCAACATTTCACAAGAAGTGTATCGAGATTTGGCAGCGTAGGTACAATTACTTGCCAACACGCAAACCATTTCTCACACCGGAGTTGGTGATATCTCTGGATTACATGGTTTGGTTCAGGTATATGACAACCCGTATCGATTGTTGGCTTTAGAAAGGAGTAGGCAACATTGCTGTAGAAGGCCAAGATGAGGGCCCATCAATCCTATGTCGGGAGAAGATGTCTCAGGGGGATCAACATCTGCTTTAGCTCAATAGGAGGACTCAATTGCCGTGCAACCTCTCGGTTAGTATGGTTAATATGTTTTTGGTGCTAAATTTATTTATCTTACACAAGCACCTCAACACACACAATCATTCTGTGACAGCCCTAAAATGACCCTAGTCGGAAAGCGGTTTCGGGACCGCTAAACCGAGCCATCAAATTATTTGAATATGATATTTTATTGTCTAAAATATGTGAATATGAATGTGTGAAAGTTTTGAGCTTCGATTTAGTCGATTGCATGTGAATTTAGTAATAGGACTTATGTGTGACACTTTTGAAATGTGATAGGTTAATCCATAAGGATCTATTAGTGCATGTAATCAAAAGGGTGGACTTGCATGTCAATTTCCCCCATTTAATTACTAGTGGCTAGCCATGACAAAGGGTGATGGGCAAAACATGTCATAAAACATGTTGTGCTAATGGTTTATGGGAGAAAGGATAAAATAATAATGGGAAGGTAAATGATGACAAAAAAAATGTGTGTGGTTGCCCCCCCTTCCATTGCCGTGAATTGAAGGAAGAAAACGAAAGAAAAAAAATGTTCATCTTCTTCTCCTACCTCTCTCAAGCCGAAAATAACCAAGAAATGGAAGAAAGCACACCTAAGGCATTCGGCCATCTTGTGTGGGGGAATTAAGGTATGATATCATGTGATTCTTTTGGAATTTTTGTGAAGTTGAGTTTGTTTTGGTGCTCATAACATGACCCATGTGTTAATTTTTGAGTTTGTGTTGCAAGAAACATTTGGTTATGTCCTTATATGTCAAATTGATGATAAATTTTTGATATTTGGTGAATGAATATGGGTTTCGGTCATGGTAGATAACAAAGAATGTGGTTGTTGTTCTTGTTAATTTGGATGAATTTTTGGTGGATAGGTGCTTGAATCAAACAAATGATCATGTGTGTACACTAGGTGCTAGTTGAGAAGAATCGGTCACTATATTGGAGGCCATTGCCGAATATGAGTTTAGTTATTGAGTTGATGGAATAAAAGAATGCTTAAAGATGTGTCACAACAAATTATATGTTAAGCTAAGGTTGTTAAATTATCAATCTTTCTTCCTAGCCGAATATGTGTTTATAAAGTTGAGTTGTTAAATAGATTTTGAAGTTAGCCCATGCATTTATTTTTGAATTTAAGAAGAATGATACATTCGACTATGCTTTGATGTGCTTGGATTGTTGTTCATTGAGTAAATGATTGAGGAATGGTTAGAAGAATTTGAATGCTAAACTAGTTGATTTGTTTGATGATATATATATATATATGTATTCGGCAATGGGATAAAATGTGTATTAAGGTAAGTTTCATGGTGATTATGCTTGTGATGTTGGGTTAATATTCGGCATTGAGTAATGTGGGGTAAGGTGATTAATTGGCTATGAAATTAGCTAAATTGAATAGGTATGTTTAATAATATGCTTAGTATAATGTATGATCTTATAACTCGGTTTGGTATTGAGATAAAGGTTAGATGTATGATTGGATTTTGGTATGTGTTAAATTGGTCAATCAAAGATTAAATGATATGTGATTGCCAAATGTGATTGTTAAGTGAATAATATTAGTTAAGTACTTAAGCAAATCTATTGTTTTACTTAAGCTTAAGAGCAAAGAGGATCAAAGTCGGATAGGGGAAAAGAGAAAGTAAACGAATAGCCGTGGACATCTAATCGTCGACCACTTCCGAGGTAAGTTTTAAGTGATTAAACGTTGAGTAAATTCAGTCATAATAGGACATAATGAGTTGATTTAATAAGATATGATGTGGCCATGATATGTCTTAAACTCAAATGGTAAGTTCATATGTGTTTGGACTTGGAAGGTTAAGAGCAAATTGTAATAATTTGCTTTGGACAGCAGCAGTAACGTGATTTTAGAAAATCACTATAAATTGTTGGTGTGGAATTATAGGCCGAATAAAATATGTAATCAAGGCTTAATTAGTCTAGTTTCTTATAAAAGAGACCTTGTGAGCAAACAAATTTCCTATAAAGAGATATTTAAAGCTGTGTGAGACGGTGTCAGAATGACTCCGAAATCCCCTGTTCTGTTTTTAGAAAATCATTATAAATTGTACAAAAATGGTTATAAGATAAAATTTATATTCTTATACTTCTTAATGAGTATAGTTTCAAATGAAATCAAATACAACACATTTTGAATTCTGTAAAATGAGAAATTTGATTCGTAGTGAAGAGTGGTCAGATTAGTCAAACAGTGAAACAGGGGAAACTTTAAGAAAAATCTGGTATTGATTGGCCAAACCTAAAATTCTCAAATTTTTATGGATGGAAGATATACGAGTCTATATTCAGGGAAAATTAACGGCAAGTGATTTGGAGTTTTGTAGCTCCAGTTATAAATAATTTAGTGACTACTGCTCAGGAAAACAGCTCGTAGTGAATATGTGATTTTGTTGTAAACATGGATAAAACTTGTTTTAGTTACTCATAAGCTATTGATTAAACCCATACGTGAATTCTAAATCGTGATATTGTAAAACGATACATGAGTGTTAGATGGATCTTTGATATTAAAATTTGTGAAATTGTAAGTTTATGAGTATTCGAATATGAAATGATAGTATGGCGTGAAATTGAATTATTCATTGGGAAATGATTAATGTAGATTCGGCCAAGACAATGTGTATACATGATAGTATATGTGATATGTGAAGTATATTTGGATAATTGTGATGTGAATGTATATATATGTGATAAGGCCTAATGGCCGATGTGATGAATGTGAAAGTGTATATATGTGATAAGGCCGAATGGCCAATGTGATGAATGTGAAAGTGTATATATATGTGATAAGGCCTAATGGCCGATGTGATGAATGTGAAAGTGTATATATATGTGATAAGGCCTAATGGCCGATGTGATGAATGTGAAAGTGTATATATGTGATAAGGCCTAATGGCCGATGTGATGAATGTGAAAGTGTATATATGTGACAGAGCCGAGTGGCCAACGTGATGGATGTGAAAGTGTATAAATGTGATAAGTCCCGAAGGGCAATTGTGTCAGTACTATATCCGGGTTAAAACCCCGCAGGCTTTATGCGAGAGTATTATCCTGATTAATGTCCGTAGGCTTCGTGCTCGTACTATATCCGAGCTTTAAAGACCCGACGGCTAAATGCTAGGATTCAAGTAAGACTTTGATATTGAGTATCTGCATTAAGTTACCATCAAATAAGTATTATGTATTCAAGATGTTCAGGTACGTATTACTTACTCATCGGTGGAGTGATTTCGAGGTGAATTATCAGTATCAAAGAGGTAGGTAAATGTGATTAATATTATAACTCCAAATGTGAGAATGTGCTTTGGAAATATTTGACCATCTAGGTCATTATTATTCGAAAGTATATATGTGGCAGCCAAGTGTTGCGTTTAATGATATTATAGATCGAGATGAAGCTCTAGATTAACTTTATCGAACAGTTGAAATGAATGACCAATAATAGTGATTGAGAACACTTTGTCTTGCTTAAAACTTACTAAGCATTAAATGCTTACTTCGTTCTTTTAATCTCTGTTTTATAGATTTTGGTTCGTCAGCTATCGGACTCGGGATTATTGAAGTCGAAGTCGCCCACACTATCAAAGCCCTTTTGGTACACTTTTGGTTGAACTCTGAAAATGGTATGTATAGGACTACCCTTTTGTAGTGAGTCATGGACCCTTTGGATTTGTATAATTTTGGATAGCCATGCGAAAATGGCTTATATATGTTTGAGCATAATGTTATAATCATTTGGTATGGATATGGTTATTGAGAGGTGTGGATATGCTTAACAAGGATTGGCCATGGAATGGTTAATCACTATCATAATTTGTGCTATTTATGCTAAAAGGGCTAGTTGAATCATGGAAACTATGAAATAGGTAAAGTCTACCTTAAAGGCAGATGCTGACAGCAGCAGTGATGTAGATTTTGAAAATCACTAAAATAGTAGGAATAGAATTAAATAGTGAATAAATTATTTAAATGAACTTGATGAATCCACTTTCATATGGAAGAAACGAAACAGTCATATGAGTGGTATGTTAAGAGATAATTAGGTTTTCGTGAGACAGGGCCAGAACGGTTTCTGGATTCCCTGTTCCAACTTTGGAAATTCATTATAAATTAACCAGAGATAATTAGGAGTCATGCCATATATGTATAGATTCCTCTTTGAGTCTAGTTTCTATAGAAATAAACGGCATCAGCATTAAAGCCCTGTACAGGGAGATATCCAAATCGTAATGCATGAAGGTCAGTGTAGTCGCACCCTGTAACAGGGGAGACTTTAACTAATAAACTGTACTAATTGGCCTGACCAAAAATTCTAGAAAAAAATATGTAGATGGACATATGAGTCTAGTTTTAGGGAAAAATTACAAAACTGATTTTCGAGTTTTAGAACTCAAGATATGATTTTTAAGGTGACAGTGACACAGTTAGCCAACTGCCTGGAAATTTTTAAATTGGACTGCAAAGAAGTGATTTAAGTCTACAAACCCCTCGTGTCCGACTCCGGCGACGGACTCGGGTACGGGGTGTTACAATTTTATTGGTATCAGAGCTACGGTTTAGTCGATTCTAGGACTACCGTAATACGTTTGGGTCTAGCTATACATGCCATTATGTGAATATTTGATAGTGTGGTGATTTCTGACAATTGAAAATGTGTTTATTTATTGTAATGAATTCCGATCCCGATCGAGCTGTAGCAGATGGTATTGAGAGGACTGAGACATGCTTATGATGTGTCAATATTGAGAAGGGTATAACATAAGTAAGTTTTGAGTAATTGAATTTGGTATTTAACTTAAAATGCCATGATATACATGTATGATAGATGAATGATGTCCCATTGTCCTTATCATAATAAGGTTAATAGAGAAATGAACAAAGGAATAGATTGGGGATATATGCTTTTGTGTGATTGCTTATTGAGCTGAAAGTTTAGTAAAAGAAGCATACATGTATTAGATTTGAATGATATTTACGACTTAAAGTCAAGAATCATGTTATATGTTTACATGTGAATGAATTGATTAAATTATAAATGTGATTTGTGCCATGTGAAACATGATAACATGTGAATAAATATGTATGAGACTCAGTGATGTGAATCCGAGTTTAAAGACCCGCTGACTATATGAAGAGATTATGTCCGGGTAAAGACCCGATGGCTATGTACAGAGATTATGTCCGGATTAAAATTCGCTGGCTTTGTGTGGAGATTTCATCCGAGCTAAAGGTCTCGACGATGATCCGGGCTAATTCCCGAAGAGCATTCGTGCTAGTGATGTATCCGGGCTAAGTCCCGAAGAGCATTCGTGCTAGTGATGTATCCGGGCTAAGTCCCGAAGAGCATTCATGCTAGTGATGTATCCGGACTAAGTTCCGAAGAGCATTCGTGCTAGTGATATATCCGGGCTAAATCCCGAAGAGCATTCGTGCTAGTGTTGTATCCGGACTAAGTTCCGACCGGACTAAGTTCCGAAGAGCATTCGTGCTAGTGATATATCCGGACTAAAGTGTACATACATGATGTTTATAGACTTGGTTAAGTCATTTCAATGTGTAATAACGAATGAATAAGAGCACTATGTGTGTGAATGATTAGAGGCACTGTGTGTGTGCGAATTCCTTTAACCGAGCTCTATGAGTGCGAGATCGGTCAGTGGGCACTAAGTGTGTGAAGTGGAATTCATGTAAGACCTCGTCTGGGACGAAGGCATTGATTTGAGATAGTGTGTAAGACCATGTCTGGGACATGGCATCGGCTCGATATGTGAGCATATGTAAGACCATATCTAGGATATGGCATTGTAAGAGCTATATGTGCTTAATGAGTATCCGTAATGATTTCGAATCATTCAACGGGTATCGTTAATAGTGATTAAATGTGCTAAATGAATTCAATGTTCAGGTATGTGGAAGTTGATTTTCTGTTGGAAATAGGTTAAGTTGAATAGTGAGATATGATGGAGTTATAAAGGATATTTATTGGGATGTTTGAGTATATGTGTACTTTCGGTCAGGTTACAGCTTATACATGAATGAAAATGTGGGTTACAAATATGTGGGTTGATGATGTGAATTATACATGTTAATATGTACTTAATATGTGTTTGAAATGCAATTGTGAATTAAATTAAGTGATTATTGCTTATGAAATCAAGAAAATGAGATATATGCGCATACTTGTAGAAATGTTTATGTATTTGTTTTAAGATAAGAAAATGATTTTATAGATCGATGCGAAATCAATAATGAATTACAATTTCTATCGATGAGCTAATGTCTTTGTGGATATAATTCAATAAGAGGACGTTATCCTAAACTATGCATCGGTAGAAATTTTCGGGGACGAAAATTTCTTAAGTGGGGGAGAGTTGTGACAGCCCTAAAATGACCCTAGTCGGAAAGCGGTTTCGGGACCGCTAAACCGAGTCATCAAATTATTTGAATATGATATTTTATTGTCTAAAATATGTGAATATGAATGTGTGAAAGTTTTGAGCTTCGATTTAGTCGATTGCATGTGAATTTAGTAATAGGACTTATGTGTGACACTTTTGAAATGTGATAGGTTAATCCATAAGGATCTATTAGTGCATGTAATCAAAAGGGTGGACTTGCATGTCAATTTCCCCATTTAATTACTAGTGGCCAGCCATGACAAAGGGTGATGGGCAAAACATGTCATAAAACATGTTGTGCTAATGGTTTATGGGAGAAAGGATAAAATAATAATGGGAAGGTAAATGATGACAAAAAAAAAATGTGTGTGGTTGCCCCGCCCCTTCCATTGCCGTGAATTGAAGGAAGAAAACAAAAGAAAAAAATGTTCATCTTCTTCTCCTACCTCTCTCAAGCCGAAACTAACCAAGAAATGGAAGAAAGCACACCTAAGGCATTCGGCCATCTTGTGTGGGGGAATTAAGGTATGATATCATGTGATTCTTTTGGAATTTTTGTGAAGTTGAGTTTGTTTTGGTGCTCATAACATGACCCATGTGTTAATTTTTGAGTTTGTGTTGCAAGAAACATTTGGTTATATCCTTATATGTCAAATTGATGATAAATTTTTGATATTTGGTGAATGAATATGGGTTTCGGTCATGGTAGATAACAAAGAATGTGGTTGTTGTTCTTGTTAATTTGGATGAATTTTTGGTGGATAGGTGCTTGAATCAAACAAATGATCATGTGTGTACACTAGGTGCTAGTTGAGAAGAATCGGTCACTATATTGGAGGCCATTGCCGAATATGAGTTTAGTTATTGAGTTGATGGAATAAAAGAATGCTTAAAGATGTGTCACAACAAATTATATGTTAAGCTAAGGTTGTTAAATTATCAATCTTTCTTCCTAGCCAAATATGTGTTTATAAATTTGAGTTGTTAAATAGATTTTGAAGTTAGCCCATGCATTTATTTTTGAATTTAAGAAGAATGATACATTCGACTATGCTTTGATGTGTTTGGATTGTTGTTCATTGAGTAAATGATTGAGGAATGGTTAGAAGAATTTGAATGCTAAACTAGTTGATTTGTTTGATGATATATATATATGTATTCGGCAATGGGATAAAATGTGTATTAAGGTAAGTTTCATGGTGATTATGCTTGTGATGTTGGGTTAATATTCGGCATTGAGTAATGTGGGGTAAGGTGATTAATTGGCTATGAAATTAGCTAAATTGAATAGGTATGTTTAATAATATGCTTAGTATAATGTATGATCTTATAACTCGGTTTGGTATTGAGATAAAGGTTAGATGTATGATTGGATTTTGGTATGTGTTAAATTGGTCAATCAAAGATTAAATGATATGTGATTGCCAAATGTGATTGTTAAGTGAATAATATTAGTTAAGTACTTAAGCAAATCTATTGTTTTACTTAAGCTTAAGAGCAAAGAGGATCAAAGTCGGATAGGGGAAAAGAGAAAGTAAACGAATAGCCGTGGACATCTAATCGTCGACCACTTCCGAGGTAAGTTTTAAGTGATTAAACGTTGAGTAAATTCAATCATAATAGGACATAATGAGTTGATTTAATAAGATATGATGTGGCCATGATATGTCTTAAACTCAAATGGTAAGTTCATATGTGTTTGGACTTGGAAGGTTAAGAGCAAATTGTAATAATTTGCTTTGGACAGCAGCAGTAACGTGATTTTAGAAAATCACTATAAATTGTTGGTGTGGAATTATAGGCCGAATAAAATATGTAATCAAGGCTTAATTAGTCTAGTTTCTTATAAAAGAGACCTTGTGAGCAAACAAATTTCCTATAAAGAGATATTTAAAGTTGTGTGAGACGGTGTCAGAATGACTCCGAAATCCCCTGTTCTGTTTTTAGAAAATCATTATAAATTGTACAAAAATGGTTATAAGATAAAATTTATATGCTTAGACTTCTTAATGAGTATAGTTTCAAATGAAATCAAATACAACACATTTTGAATTCTGTAAAATGAGAAATTTGATTCGTAGTGAAGAGTGGTCAGATTAGTCAAACAGTGAAACAGGGGAAACTTTAAGAAAAATATGGTATTGATTGGCCAAACCTAAAATTCTGAAAATTTTATGGATGGAAGATATACGAGTCTATATTCAAGGAAAATTAACGGCAAGTGATTTGGAGTTTTGTAGCTCCAGTTATAAATAATTTAGTGACTACTGCTCAGGAAAACAGCTCGTAGTGAATATGTGATTTTGTTGTAAACATGGATAAAACTTGTTTTAGTTACTCATAAGCTATTGATTAAACCCATACGTGAATTCTAAATCGTGATATTGTAAAACGATACATGAGTGTTAGATAGATCTTTGATATTAAAATTTGTGAAATTGTAAGTTTATGAGTATTCGAATATGAAATGATAGTATGGCGTGAAATTGAATTATTCATTGGGAAATGATTAATGTAGATTCGGCCAAGACAATGTGTATACATAATAGTATATGTGATATGTGAAGTATATTTGGATAATTGTGATGTGAATGTATATATATGTGATAAGGCCTAATGGCCGATGTGATGAATGTGAAAGTGTATATATGTGATAAGGCCGAATGGCCAATGTGATGAATGTGAAAGTGTATATATATGTGATAAGGCCTAATGGCCGATGTGATGAATGTGAAAGTGTATATATATGTGATAAGGCCTAATGGCCGATGTGATGAATGTGAAAGTGTATATATGTGATAAGGCCTAATAGCCGATGTGATGAATGTGAAAGTGTATATATGTGATGAGGCCTAATGGCCGATGTGATGAATGTGAAAGTGTATATATGTGACAGAGCCGAGTGGCCAACGTCATGGATGTGAAAGTGTATAAATGTGATAAGTCCCGAAGGGCAATTGTGTCAGTACTATATCCGGGTTAAAACCCCGCAGGCTTTATGCGAGAGTATTATCCTGATTAATGTCCGTAGGCTTCGTGCTCGTACTATATCCGAGCTTTAAAGACCCGACGGCTAAATGCTAGGATTCAAGTAAGACTTTGATATTGAGTATCTGCATTAAGTTACCATCAAATAAGTATTATGTATTCAAGATGTTCAGGTACGTATTACTTACTCATCGGTGGAGTGATTTCGAGGTGAATTATCAGTATCAAAGAGGTAGGTAAATGTGATTAATATTATAACTCCAAATGTGAGAATGTGCTTTGGAAATATTTGACCATCTAGGTCATTATTATTCGAAAGTATATATGTGGCAGCCAAGTGTTGCGTTTAATGATATTATAGATCGAGATGAAGCTCTAGATTAACTTCATCGAACAGTTGAAATGAATGACCAATAATAGTGATTGAGAACACTTTGTCTTGCTTAAAACTTACTAAGCATTAAATGCTTACTCCGTTCTTTGAATCTCTGTTTTATAGATTTTGGTTCGTCAGCTATCGGACTCGGGATTATTGAAGTCGAAGTCGCCCACAGTATCAAAGCCCTTTTGGTACACTTTTGGTTGAACTTTGAAAATGGCATGTATAGGACTACCCTTTTGTAGTGGGTCATGGACCCTTTGGATTTGTATAATTTTGGATAGCCATGCGAAAATGGCTTATATATGTTTGAGCATAATGTTATAATCATTTGGTATGGATATGGTTATTGAGAGGTGTGGATATGCTTAACAAGGATTGGCCATGGGAATGGTTAATCACTATCATAATTTGTGCTATTTATGCTAAAAGGGCTAGTTGAATCATGGAAACTATGAAATAGGTAAAGTCTACCTTAAAGGCAGATGCTGACAGCAGCAGTGATGTAGATTTTGAAAATCACTAAAATAGTAGGAATAGAATTAAATAGTGAATAAATTATTTAAATGAACCTTGATGAATCCACTTTCATATGGAAGAAACGAAACGGTCATATGAGTGGTATGTTAAGAGATAATTAGATTTTTGTGAGACAGGGCCAGAACGGTTTCTGGATTCCCTGTTCCGACTTTGGAAATTCATTATAAATTAACCAGAGATAATTAGGAGTCATGCAATATATGTATAGATTCCTCTTTGAGTCTAGTTTCTATAGAAACAAACGAAATCAGCATTAAAGCCCTGTACAGGGAGATATCCAAATCGTAATACATGAAGGTCAGTGTAGACGCACCCTGTAACAGGGGATACTTTAACTAATAAACTGTACTAATTGGCCTGACCAAAAATTCTAGAAAAAAATATGTAGATGAACATATGAGTCTAGTTTCAGGGAAAAATTACGAAACTGATTTTCGAGTTTTAGAACTCAAGATATGATTTTTAAGGTGACAGTGACACAGTTAGCCAACTGCCTGGAAATTTTTAAATTGGACTGCAAAGAAGTGATTTAAGTCTGCAAACCCCTCGTGTCCGACTCCGGTGACGGACTCGGGTACGGGGTGTTACACATTCCTTGCATCAACACTTTCAACACCAGTTTATTTATTTTATAATTTATTTGTATCGATTGTAAAGATCTTTATAAATAAAATTTTGTTCTCTTATTTCTTATTTTCTTTTGTTATTTTTTTTTGTAACGCCCCAAAATTCTTTAATTTCAGGGTAATTATTTGTGTAAAGTAAATTAATCTATTCTAATGGTTAAGTGTTATTGATGTGTGCCTAAGGTTTTATGTTCGATTCCTTTTCATTGAATTTTCAGTATTTTTATTCCTACACCTAGCTTGTCACATTAAGGTTATCTTTAGTTTTCATGAGTTCTTAGCAAGAATTAGCCTGCTGGTTCAGTGGTAAGGCTTTAGCTTACCCATAGGTCCCAAATTTGAATCCCGTAGTACACAAAACAGAATTAATTTTTGTTTTCCTTTTACTATGCCTCCCAAAGCATTAGAATGTTGGTCAAATTTGAACTCTTAGCAGCTTGTTAGGATAACAACTAGCTAGATTTGATAAGATTTGGAGTAGCTAATAGTTTTATTTTTTAAAAAAAGTGGAAAATATCCCTAAAATTTCTCTCCTTTCTGCCGTCGAACTCCCCCACTCCTCCCACTTTCTTTCTTTTCTTTGTTTTTCCACTTTTGTTGCTGAATAATCCTCCTCTCTTGCTTGTCATCTTCTTTCTTTCCATTTTTTCCATTTTCCTTTCGGTTTCCCATATTTTTGTGGGCAATCTTTTGGTTACTTTCTCTTTAGTCAACCAAACCTTGTTTCTTCCTAGTGTCATTGCTAATTCTCTGTTCTCATTTCTAGTCGTGCACGCTTCATAGTTTCAGTATAGTATCATATTTTATTTTATTTTAATTTTTCAACTGTAACCCATTTGCTTTATAGAGGGTTGTTTTGGTTCTGTTAAGAGAAGATCATGAGACACACAACTTTCCTCTGGCAAATTAGGTGTTGTAGGAACATTGTTTTTCAAAAATAAGTGATCAAATGCCCAAGATTAGGGGTTGGTTTTGTATAGTAAACAAGTGCCCTTTTTCTAGATTCAGGTTTGGTTTTGTTGTCATATGCAGAACTTGGTTCATTACGATAGTGCCAATCTTCCGTTAGCAATTAGGTGTGTGTTTTAACTTGAAAAAACTTTGAAAATTCATCGGAAACTGAAAAATTCATGAGAAACTGAAGGTGACAATCGACGTCATATGGCCGTGTGCTCGGCTGTTTGAGCCACATGATCTATTCAAGTAAAGCATGTGGGCCACACGATCTAGGCAAGTAGGGCGTGTGGCCTTTTTGCACTATTAAATTGGGCTATTTTTAGGCCAAATGAAAGAGATTTGTAAAGTTCAGGACTCTGATATGTAAATAAAATTATTTATAAATATTTCGTAAGCATGCTAGGTCATGTAGTCCCTAAACTTATGTGTATGAATATTAGCCTAAGTATGATTCTGATCAGGAAAGCTCTGAGTAAGTTACTTAGTGTGCTTTTGTTCTATTATCTCTTACGTATATATGGCATAATTTGGGACCTCTCACACACACCCAGAACACTTAACCACTAAAGTAGATACACAGATGTGTGCCACATTTCAAAAAAGTCGAAATAGAAATTTTGGGGCGTTACAACTCTACCCCCTAAAAGAAATTTTGACCTTGAAATTTACCTAATCAGAATAGATGAGGATACTACCACCGCATCGCATCCTCAGACTCCTACGTGGCCTCCTTAGTGCTATGGTTCCACCACAACACTTTCACTAAGGGAAAGACTTCTTCCAAAGAACCTTTGCATCTCCAATCTAGAATCTGAATCGGCTCCTCTTCGAAAGTCAAATCCGGCTAACTTCAACTTCCTCAACAGGGACAATATGAGTAAGATCAGAGCGGTAACGCCTCAACATCGAGTCATGGAATATGTCATGAATACAGTCTAGCTCTGGATGTAACTCCAACTGATAAGTGACTGACCCCACTCGCTTCAGAATTCGGTAAGGCCCAATAAACCTAGGGCTTACTTTCTTCTTGTGACCGAACCTCAAAACCTTCTTCCATGGTGAGACCTTGAGAAACACAAAGTCCCCCATAGAATACTCAATCTCACGCCTCTTCAAATCGGCATAGAACTTTTGTCTATCAGAAGTCACCTTTAAACGATCCCTAATCAGTCGAACCTTATCCTCAGTCTCGAAACTAACTTAGGACCCAAAACTCGACGTTTTCCCAGCCCAGTCTAACATAAAAGAGCACGACACTTACGACCATATAGAGGCTCATAAGGTGCCATCTGAATAATCGACTGGAAACTATAATTATAGGCAAACTTAGCTAACGACAGATAATCCTCTCAACTACCTTGAAAATCAGTAACACAATTCCTCAACATATCTTCCAGTATCTGAATCAGCCTCTCAGATTGACCATCGGCTTGAGGAAGGAACGCAGTACTGAAGTCTAATCTTGAACCCAGAGCCTCATGTAACTTTTTCCAGAACCGAGACGTGGAGCGAGGATCCCTATCAGAAATGATTGAGACTGATACCCCATCCAGTCTCACTATCTTAGAAATGTAGAGCTTCGCCAAATTCTGCAGTGAATAATTAGTTCGAACAGGAATGAAGTTTGCAGACTTGGTCAGTCGATCCACAATGACCCAAATAGAATCATTCTTAGTGGGTGTCAAGGACAGCTCACTAACGAAGTCCATCGTTACTCGCTCCCACTTCCACAGTGGAATCTTAACCTACTGCAGCAAACCTGAAGGTAATTGATGCTTAGCCTTAACCTGCTGGCATTTCAAACATCATACCACAAAATCAATAACCTCCCGTTTCAATCCTGGCCACCAATACAGTTCTTGAAGATCTTGATACATCTTATTCCTACCAGGATGCATAGCATAAGGGCTACTAAGAGCCTCTCTCAGAATAGACTACCAAAGATCAGTATCATTTGGCACACAAATCCGACCATGAAAACAGAGTACCCCATCACTATTCAGCCCAAAGTCCGTAGTGCTGCCACTTTCGACCTGACAGAACCGAAGACCCAACAATACATCCTCTAACAACCTATCCCAAATCTAACCTATCCAAGTTAGTTTAACCTGTAGCTCAACCAACAAACTTCCATCATCAAATAAACTAAGTCGAGTGAACATCGCTCTCAAATTAGACATTGGTCTATGGCTCAATGCATCAGCCACCACATTGGCCTTGTCAGGATGGTACTCAATAGTACAGTAATAGTCCTTAAGTAGCTCAATCCATCTATGCTGCCTAAGATTCAACTCCTTTTGGGTTAGGAGATAATTGAGGCTTTCGTGATCAGTGTAGATAATGCACCTCTCCCCGTACAGATAGTGCCTCTAGATTTTCAAAGCAAAAACAACTACTGCCAACTTAAGATCATGCGTCGAATAATTTCCCTCGTGTGTCATAAGCTGAAGGCATGCATATGCCACAACCTTATCATCCTGTATCAGAACACATCCCAAACCAACGTGCGATGCATTACTGTATATGACAAACTCCTTCCCAGATTTAGGCTGAACCAGAACAAACTTGAGCTTCTCGAAGCTCTCCTGCTACACATCAGTCCAGACAAACGCAACACCCTTACGTAGTACCTTAGTTAAGAGCGCTGCAATCAGTGAGAAACCTTCCACAAACCGCTAATAATAACCCACCAGACCCAAAAAACTACGGATTTCTGACACATTCTTCAGCTATTTCCAATCCAACACAGCCTCAATCTTTTTAGGATCAACTCGGATTCCTTCAGCAGACACTATGTACCCTAGAAAGATCACTTCATGAAGCCAGAGCTCACACTTACTGAATTTAGCATAGAGTTGCTTCTCACGCAGAACCTAAAGGACTACTCTAAAATGCTCATCATACTCGTCTTTAGTCTTAGAGTACACCAAAATGTCATCGATGAAGACTGATACGTGATATTCGTGACAGGTTTTAAAAATTTATAATTTATCATTCTTGAAACTAGCTATTATCACAATGAAGGCAAGTGTACCTATCAAACAATAGTATAGCTTTAGCAAGATCGGATTGTCGAACCCAAAGGAACCAATAGTACTAGTAATTACTTTCTTTTTATTATCTAGGCTTAAAATTAAGGGATTTGTTTATCTAAACTAATTAATTAAACTAAGGGTGCACAGAGAGAAAATTGGGGAAAAGCTTTTGGGAAAACTCGATTGATTAAGACAATACCCAAGGAAAAATCCACCTAGACTTCACTTGTTATTTAACTCTGAATCAGACGATTTATTCATTTGACTTGATCTGTAGAAATCCCTAAGTTATATTATTATCTCTCTCGAGACTAATAACGTCTAACTCGAGGTTGATTAATTGAAATCTCTTTCTAATTAACACCCTAATGTTACATTAACTCGATCTATGGACTCCCTTATTAGGTTTCACCCTAATCTGGCAAAATCTTGTCACCCTATCTCTGGGCGTGCAATCAACTCTGCTTAATTACGACAAATTTACTCTTAGATAGGGACTTTTGCTCCTCTGAATAAGTGCATTAACTTGAATCAATATCCTGGAATATTAAAATAAGAATTAAGAACAAATAATTAAGAACAAGTCAAATATTTATCATACAATTCAGATAATAATAACAAGATCCGTCTTAGGTTTCATTCCCTTTAGGTATTTAGGGGGTTTAGTTCATAATCATGAAAGAAAACATCTCAAAAGAAGAAAGATAACAAAACATAAAGAAAACCCAAAACTCCTGAAGGAAATTGATGGGAGATCTTCAGTCTTGACGATGAATCCGGCTTCTGAGATGGATCAATCGGCTTTCCTTAAGTAATTCCTTGCCTCCTACTCTGTGTCCTCCCTCTAAGTGCCTCCTTAGGTGTTTAAATAGGCTTTAGAATGCCTAAGAGCCCTCAAAAGTAGCCTTTTCCAAATAGGACTATACTTGGGCTCGATAGGGACACGCCCATATGACACGCCCGTGTGCGATTACTTTAGACTGTGGTCAAGGCTGTTAAATAGGCACGGGCGTGTGGTCTACCCGTGTGAGCCGTGCTTTGATTCTGCCAAATGGACACGACCGTGTGGCCTACTCGTGTGAGGAAGTCCAGGCCATGTTCATTTCCCTTGTTGGCCTGTTTTCTTCATTTTTTTTCCCATTTCTCGCTCATTTTACTCTCCTATGCTCACCTAAGTATAAAACATGAAATTAAAGGATTAGGAGCATCGAATTCACCAAATCTAAGGAGAAATCATCTATAAATGTGCTAAGCATGAGATAAAAATATGTATAAACTACGGTTTATCAAATACCCCCACACTTAAGCGTTTGCTTGTCCTCAAGCAAAATCCTCAACTCACAATCAAAATAAATTCTTCTAAACTTATAATCCCTATTGATAATATCTCAAAATAAACCATAAGTAATCATACATTGATAATTCAACTAGAAGAACATCAACGTTTCAAACATTCCAAGTTGAGCATTTTATCACGAAAACATAGGTGTCTCCCCTCATTTAAGTGGTTACCTTTGATTCAAAATATCACAAAGTTTAACATCCTCACTAAAGATTCACTCAAATCACTCGAGGTGTTTAAGGGCAATAAATGAAGCACCATTAGTCAATATAAAAAGTTATTACCATAGGCTCGCATGAAAATTACCTAACTAGAAAAATAGCTAATCATTAATTGAATACAAGTGAGCTTCTTCTCAGAATATGGAATTAACACTGAAGCTAAAAAAACAACAACGAATTACTACTAATATATATGTATGTATTGTATTGTATTTTTTTATTTTTTATTTTTTATTTTATTTTTTTATTATACAATTCAAATAACATAGGCTAACTATCAAAAATAAAACATAGCTAAGCAATTTATTTAAATCAAATCTTGACAAAAATAGGGATCAAATTAATTTAGGGGATTTCAACAATAATGGGTTATGGGTTAATATTGAAGGTAAATCAATAGATGGATTATTAGGCTCAAGGGGGTTTACTAAGGGTTAATTATGAAGGTAGACTTTTATGGAATGAGTGGGTTAAACCTAAGTGCCTTTATCATCTTGACATATCAAATCAAAGGTGTGGTCTTGACATGTATAATCAAGTAAGTTCTAGAATAACAGGTCAATATTGACGTACTCAAAGCAACAATAAAAGTGAACATGAAAGAAATAATATATGCTCTAAAGGCTCAAGATCTCACAAAAATTATGGCTTTTTGATGTTTAAACCTGTGAACTTTAACTCAAGATAATACCTAAACTTGGGGAAACAACCTAAAAAAAAACTTTTAATTCTCAAAAATCAACTTATCACGATTGATTCTCTAATTCCTTAAAGTTTAAACAATCAACGCATAAATGCCTATGTTTTAATTCAAGACATATTAATAAAAATCATAAATTAATCAAAATTCATTCTAATGATGATATGAGAAAATTATTTGAGAATAAGACAAAATTCAGGGATTTTCTGATAATAATATAAATGACCCCCCACACTTAAGATGTACATTGTCCTCAATGTACAATGATAGATATATTGAAAAATATATATATATAATCATAAGATAAGGAGAGGAGTGAAACTTCCTGAATGTTGAATGGAATCCTTGAATTGGAGGTATGGAGAATAATCGACCAAGGCAATGATAAGATTGGAAGAGGATACTCCGGTGGTGGTAGAGGTTGGGTTCCACAACCACAATGTCTAACGAAGAGGTTATTGTGGTGGTCGAGCAAGACATGGCAGTCGTGGAGAACCTTTTCCAGTGGAGTTTTGAGTTCCTAAGTGATGATGAGCTTTGGAGCTCTTTATAACTGTGATAACATCAAGAACTCTTTAGGAAATATAGATAAGCATAATTACTCATAATGAAATAGCTGAAACTATAAATTGTACAATAAAAATTATAAAACCTAAAAATGAAATAGTATTAAATGAAATTAAAATAAAAAGTACTTAAAGAAGATAGATAAAGATAAAATAAAAATAAAAATAAAAAATAAAAAGTCATTAAACATCGTCATCGCTGGATGGTTCGCGAGGTGGAGGTGGCGATGAGATGTGAAGGTGCCGACAAATCTGATGTAGAGTAGGATCAATGTGATCAAAGTGCTGAAAACACTACTTCTCAAATCGAGTAAGGCGCTCAAAGATGTCAGAGTATGAAGCTTCCGCATGAACTGGACGATGAATGGGTAGTGGCTGAGTCTGTGGGTCCTCATGACGTGGAGGGACATCATAAGTAATGTTCTATAGGTCCTCCTCCTCGGCTGACTGGATGAGGCAGTACTAAAGAGGGTCGGTTCCACGTCGTTTCTCGATCATCCTCATATGTAGCATGCTTGAGATGCCCTGTGAGGGCATCTGGCTGATAAGAGTGAGAGAGGATGATTGTGCTGCTGTGTTGAGGAGACCGAAGTACCTCACCAATACAGTCACATAGGGGCCAATAGAGATGACTCCTTTCCTATGCCGCTCCGTTTGATGGCGAATAGCGAAGGCAATGAAATAGGCAAGGTCAAAGATATGCCCATTCGCCATGCTCCATAAAAAGTAGGCATCGTGAGTGTTGACGACGCCGGTGCTCTCTCGCCGTCCTGTCAATGTGTGGGCTAAGGTAGCGTGTAAGTATCGCAAGGATGGAGGGAGAGCCGGTGCCTTGGAGCAGCTAGGATCATAGGTGGCCGAGGCAGGTATGAGGGCTTGCCAGCATTTCGAATGAGAGTAGTGGATGTGATGATGGAGGCGGTCGAAGTCTTCATCATCCATGAACTTGTTCATATATAGCCCCAGTGCAATTCCAAACTCAGGTACGCTCAACTGACGAGCCAAACTACCAAGGCAGAATTGGACTATTCCTGGATCATCGGACTTTGTCATAACGGTTTGGAAGTGGAATGTTGAACAGAGTTCCAGTGTGAGCTTGAGGTACATCAGCTTGATGATCCTAAAGAATACCTCCCATGGGTCAGCCGTCAGAAGAGCTCGGACCGCGTTAGCCAATTGAATTTGTTCAAGTGCAGCCCAATCAATGCAGTGGCCCACACCTAAGGGTCGGGCCCGAAGTATCTAAAAAAGTTCCTCCTAGTTTCCTGGTGGGAATTGGAGGAATGGGTGTCTTATTATCATAGTAGAAGCCGAAGAAGATGACACTCCTTTTCATTTTTTCAAGACGGGAACTGCAGCTTTCTTTCCTTTCAGGTTTGTGATAGTGTTTTGAGTAAAAATGTGGAAAAATGGTAACCAACGATAGTGGTGGTCAGAGGAGTGGGGAGATGAGTTGGCCACGGGCGTGGGCAGTGATTTCTTGGTCGTGCGTGTGTTGTGGTGGAAGGGGAAAAGGAAGAAAAAAGAAAGGAGAGAAGGGAAGGTGGAAAAGGGAAGAAGAAAGCAGAGTTGAAGGGTGGTCAGTCGGTTGGCGCACGAGCGTGGCAGGAAGGGCGTGTGAAGAAGTTGCGGTGGCTAGGGTTAGGGATTTTGGGGAAGGGGATGATGAAAAGTGGGGGTTTATATAGGTATTGGGGCACACGGCCATGGGATACGCCCGTGTGCCCTTATTTTAGCCTGTGTGTTTCACGATTTCAAGTTTGGGCGCGTCTGAAATTCGTCCCGCACCCGTGTTTTTTGGGCGTGTCGGTGCACACGGTAGTGTCACACGGTCGTGTTCTACTTCGTTCACTTCTCCCACGCCCGTGTGTATAGGTACACGCCCGTGTGTCGCACGCCCGTGTTAAATTCTCAGTTTCAACCATGGCTTCAAGACACGAGCGTGTCGCACGCCCGTGTTGTTTTGACAGGTTCTCCCGCGGCTACACTGCACGGTCGTGGCAACTTATCGCATCTTATGTTGGGGAAAAATTGTGCCCGGTGTTCACATGGCCGTATTGCACGGCCATGTCTACACTCGTGTGTGAGCACGGCCTAAGGCACGCCCGTGTGTTTGGCTGTGTGGATTAGAAAACCTGTGGCCAAGTACTCAGTTAGTGATTAAATGTTAAAAGCAAAAAATTAAAGAATTTAACACTATTAGGGCTCGGTTACCTCTCGAGAAGCGCTTATTTATAGTCTAAGCTCGACTTACCTTTCTACTGCGTGGTCATGGTGGTGCGAAGAGTTTACACTCCTCCTCCCCGCTATCAATTTTATCAAAATAAGGTTTTAAACGAGTACTATTTACCTTAAAAATGTTGAATTTAGGATGAATTACCTCCACTGTACCGTATGGAAAAATATTGAGTACCGTGAGAGGAATTTCTGTATTAGATTCAGAAGTGGCAATACGAGGATCTGCTGCATCCAGTAGTACTTTGCCTCCAACCTTAAGTTGATTTGGTGGAATATTGAGCTCTTCAAGGCATGGTTTTGGTTTATGTGTCCGCCATTCATCTAGTTCCTCAACTCGTAGCGTTCGTTCTTCATAGATAAGTCCGTTGTTGTTGCTTGAACAACGCTCATGTGCGCTCTTCGAACCTGTTTTCTGCACAGAGGGTTTCACCACATGATCAAAACTAGTAGTATGATTTATGCAATCACCCTCAATTTTTGAGGTGTTACTCGAATTACGAGCTTGAAGAGTGATTGTTTCATCATCCACACGAAGTGTGAGTTCACCTGTACCAACATCAATTATCGTTCTAGCAGTTGCTAAAAAGGGTCTCCCTAAAATTAAAGGAACGTTACTATCCTCCTTTATATCTAGAACAACGAAATCAACTGGGAATATAAATTTGTCAACTTTAACGAGTACATCTTCAATAATACCCCTAGGAAATCTGATTGTTTTATCTACTAATTGAATGCTCAACCTAGTTTGTTTGGGTTTCCCAAGACCTAGTTGCTTAAACATTTTGTAAGGCATGACATTGATACTAGCCCTTAAATCAGCCAAGGCATTATTAACATCTAAGCTACCAATTAAACAAGGAATCATAAAACTCCCTGGATCTTTCAATTTGTTGGCCAGCTTATTCTGTAGCATGGCTGAGCAAACTGGATTCATCTCCACATGCGACGCCTCGTCTAACTTCTGCTTATTTACTAAAAGTTCCTTTAAAAATTGGACTGCGCTCGGCATCTGCGAAAGAGCCTCAATAAACGGTAAGTTAATATGTAATTTCTTTAAAAGTTTAAGGAATTTACCGAATTGTTCGTCTGTGTGGTCTTTCCTTGTCGCATTTGGGTATGGTACACGTGGTTTGTACTCTTTACTTACTTGTTTTTGGTCATTGTGGTCCACCTCACCTTTATCTTTACTTACCACAATTTCTTGTCTCGGTTCAGGTTCAGGTGCAACTAACCCTTCCTTATCTTGAATGGTAATTGTATTGAGCTGCTCTCTTGGGTTAGATTCAGTGTTACTCGGTAGGCTACCTTGTAGTCATTCTGATATCAATTTAGCGAGCTGGCCTATCTGAGTTTTGAGTCCTTGGATCGAGGCTTGTTGATTCTTAAGTGCTGTCTCGGTATTTTGAAAACGACTTTCTGACACCGAGATGAATTTTGTTAGCATCTCCTCGAGGTTTGGCTTTTTCTCTTGTTGGTAAGGTGGTTGTTGGAAGCCTGGAGGTGGTGGTGTTCTTTGATTCCCTTGGCCTCCCCATGAGAAGTTTGGGTGGTTCCTCTATCCTGCATTGTATATTTGCTATATGGATTATTTTGAGGTCGAGGATTATTACCCATATAATTTAATTTCTCGTTTTCCATATTGTGGCCATAAGGTGGGTATTCTGAATTGCTCGTTCCTCCTTCACTTGCATTACATTGCATTACTGGGTGAACCTGTGAAGAACCAAGAAAACCGTCAATTTTTCTATTCAAAAGTTCTACCTGATTAGAGAGCATGGTGACTCAATCGACGTTAAAAACGCCAGCTGCTGTTTTTGGCTTTGTCCTCATGACTTTCCACTGATAATTATTCAGTGACATCTCTTCTATAAATTCATAAGCATCCTCAGGTGTCTTATTATTGATAGTCCCACCAACGGCTGCGTCAACCATCTGTCTAGTTGATGGATTCAGACCATTGTGAAAAGTTTGAACCTGTAGCTAGAGTGGTAGCCCATGGTGAGGGCACCTTCTCAACAGATCCTTGTATCTCTCCCATGCATCGTAGAGTGTTTCTAGATCCATCTGCACAAAAGAAGAGATATCATTCCTTAATTTAGCCATTTTAGCCAGCGAAAAATATTTTAGTAAAAAAATTTCGGTCATTTGTTCCCAAGTAGTGATTGACCCTCGTGGTAATGATTTCAACCATTGTTTAGCCTTATTCCTTAATGAAAGGGAAATAACCGAAGACGAATGGCGTCGTCAGAAACGCCATTGATTTTAAATGTACCACAAAACTCCAAAAAATTCGCCAAGTGATTGTTTGGATCCTCATCTTGCAAACCATCAAAGTGAACAAATTGCTGTATCATTTGAATTGTGATAGGTTTCAGCTCAAAATTATTTGCAGAAATAGCAGACCCAACTATACTTGACTCAGTTCCTGTTAAATTCAGTTTAGCATAATCACACATAGTGCGTGGATCATGATTCTGATTTATTGGATCAGTAGAAATCGCAGGAGGTAGTGGATTTTCCTGATTTTCAGTCATCTCCTCGGTTGTGGTTTGACTATTGTCCTCTTGCTCTTTCTCTGTGTGTCTTAAGCTTCGCCTTATTTCTTTTCGATTTCTGCGAGCTGTGCGATCGATCTCACTATCAAAAAGTAATGGTCCTGACGGGTTTCTTCTGGTCATAAACTAGAAAAACCTGTGAGAAGCGAATAAAAGAGAAAATGTAACACCCCTAACTCGTATCCGTCGCCGGAACAGGGTCGTTAGGCATTGCTGAATTAAAACACAATCTCAAATGAACACATGCATATATATGCATAATTAATCACAAACATAAGTCACAAACATAAGTCTCAAAGGTTAATTAAAACTTATTTCATAAATTAATACTACTTTTAAATTAGAACATTTCACCTCATGTATATGTGAATAATCATATTACCCACATGAAACAACAATATTAAATATAATCTATATATTGCATTATACCCATTCACTACTTACACTTATTTACCAAGTTCCTATAATCATATGTATACAGGTAATAAGCACTCATAATCATAAAAAAAATAACTTTACATACATACACAGTATGCGAAAACCAAAAATAACATAACAAGTCTAATTATCATGTACGCATGTCTCAACCAAATTCATAAATAAACTTCAAAATTTGTAATATTTCAATATCTTTAATAATGGAATATATGACCGAATGTGTATACTATTAAAGCAAGTCAAATGTATATTATGATTACTCCCTTGATGTAGACTTAATATAAAACAAAACATTTATATTTAACTTATTCATCATAAATGCATGCAAGATACGTATTTACCCAAAAGCCAAGGCTGTACCAAACATTTAAACATCAATTTTGTATAACAATTAATCGACTAGGTTAATCATGAATTACATACATTATTTGCCGCCTATTAATTAAACTAACCAAGCCAGAACATAACCACCCATCATTGAAACAACATCGTATTTAATGTTCACCATTACACATTAATAAACATACTAGACGCATGTTGAGCTAATGCACTTCCATGGCCGAATCCTGCTGTTTAAATAGTCACTTACACATCCAAATTTCCAACATCAATTACTAATAGACAAGATCATTAAGCATTTGACTAAGAATTTACACAACCTAGTTTAAAATAATACGCAAGCCATTATCAAAACATATGGTGCTCATCACATATATTATGCATTTAAGACACACAACTAAGTAATCGAGATTAATATAAGTTTTACCTATCATAACCGAACACTAATATATTAATTTAGCCATTTTCGCATGGCTTATATACACAACCAAATAAATCCAACCTTTCACAAACATAAACCAACTTATACATGCCATAATTCGAGTTTGACTTATAAAGGCACCAAAATAGCTGATAGTGTGATGAACTTGGCTGACGGCCCCTGAGCTTGTAGCTTGACTCCAAACCTATATAATAAAGACAAATATACACACATTAAGCTACTAAAGCTTAGTAAGCCATAAGCAATTAAACTAGCTGATAATATAATTAATTTAATTTAACCAAATTTCAATATCATTAACAAGCTTACTTTCAACTTATATCTTCATTAATAATATACCAACCACATATATTTATTACCTTAGCCGGATATTCACAAGTTAAGTAATAAAACCACTGCTCAATTTCAAAAGCCAAAATGTCATAATTAATCAACCACTGCACAATTATATAAGTCCAAAAACCTTAATTCAATATTATGTACATATAACTCTTATAAGACCAATTATTTATGATCACTTATATGTGCATAACCAAAAATTAATTCCATAATATACTTACCATTTGTGGTACAAAGCCGAATACACTTATTTAATTCATGTATATATTTAACCTTACATCACATATAATTTATCAACTATCAAGTCACATACATATCTTATTATTGATAGCTAACAAGCTAAATCATACCTGGCCTTTTAGCCCATTTTACACATTCAATCACGATTTACCTTTGCCTAATGAACCATTCGGAATAGGATAGGACACTTGGATAATCACATAAATCGTATAATGCCAACGTCCCAGACGTGGTCTTACATGTAGCCACAAATCGATGCCACTGTCCCAGACAGGGTCTTACTCGTAAACACATATCGGAACCACATATCAATGCCAAGGTCTTACTCGCACACATATATCGGAATCCTATGTCATGACATATGTATCCTAACTATTCCTTAGGTTCATACAAGGCTTTCAGACGTCGTAACTTCGTCGAATCGAACTCGGAAGTATAGTAGCCAAATTTAATCATGTTAGGTCATAACATATTTAAATTATAAATTTCATAACAGCATATAAATATAACGTTAAATTTCCACATAAACACGTCTATTTGCTTATAAACTTACCTTAGACGGTACAAAACGGAATCGGGCGGCTAGTCGACAACTTTCGTTTTTCTCCGATCCAAATCCAATTTCTTTAGTTCTTGATCTAAAAATATTCAAATTAAGCTCATTCAAACATATTTTCATTCAATTTAGTCCAAAAACACATAAATAGGCAAATTACCATTTTACCCCTAACATTTATAATTTTTACAATTTAGTCCCTATTGCACAAAACACAAAATACACAAAATTTCCAATTACCCATGTTTAGCCGAATCTTACGCATTACCATACGAGTCTATATATTGCATTAATTTCACATTTTAGTCCCTCAAATTATTATTTTTGCAATTAAGTCCTAATTACTCAAAATTATCAAAAATTCCAATACAAAATATGTTAAGTTAAAACATATCTTTCAATTTTCATCATCAAACCACAAAAATCGCAAGCTATCAACAATGGCACAACTCAAAATATTCATCAAAATAAAAAATTTAAGCATGGGTTTTGTAGTACTCGAAGCAACGGTCTCAAAAATGTAAAAATTATCAAAAACTGACAAAGAACGAACCTTGATTTTTGCTTAGAAGATGGCCGAACCTAGTCTTCTATTCTTTCTTTTTCTTTTTTTATTTTATAATATAATATACATTAACTTATTATTATTTTACCTTTTTTTTAACCTTAGTTAATATATTATAAAATCATCCACTACCGTCCAACAGTAAATATATAATGGGCTAATTTCACCATAAATACCCCCACTTAGAAAGCCATTAACAAATAAGCCCTTTACAAAATAAACTACCCACTTTTCAATTTATGTGATTAAGTCCTTTTATTTAATTGGACACCTAAACGACAAAATTAAATCACGAAAATTTCACAGATATAAATTCACACAAAATAAACATAAAAATAATTTTTAAATATTTTTCTGACTCGGATTCGTGGTCCGAAATCACCGTTTCGATTAGGGTCTAAATTGGGTTGTTACAACTCTCCCCCCTTAGTGATTTTCGTCCCTGAAAATCTTACCAGTGAATAGGTTTGGATAACGTTCTTTCATTGTATCTTCTGGCTCCCATGTTGCTTCCTCAACTCCATGCTTATGCCATAATACTTTAACTAACGAGATTTTCTTATTCCGTAACTCTTTAGTCTCACGAGTCAAAATACGAATCGGTTCTTCTTCGTAGGTCATATCAGGCTGAATTTCAATCTCAGATGGATTGATCACATGAGAAGGATCAGATCGATACCTCCGAAACATCAAAACGTGGAATACATTGTGGATCTTTTCTAACTCAAGTGACAACGATAATCTGTAAGCAACTGGTTCAATACGCTCTATTACCTCATACGGCCTAATAAATCTTGGACTCAATTTGCCTTTACGAACGAATCTGAGTATTTTCTTCCATGGTGAGACTTTCAAGAAAACTTTAACTCCAATTCGAAACTCTATATCTTTACGTTTCAAGTTCGCATAAGATTTCTGATGATCTAACACTACTTTCAAACTTTCACGGATCACTTTCACTTTCTGTACAGTTTCTCTAATCAAGTCAACCCCGTGTATCTTATTTTCACTGAGCTCAGTCCAGTACAATGGCGTACGACATTTACGACCGTACAAAGCCTCGTAAGGTGCCATTTTGATGCTCGATTGGTAGCTATTATTAATAGCAAATTCAATTAGAGGTAAGTATCGTTCCCACGTACCTTTAAACTCAAGAATGCAACATCTTAACATATCCTCAAGTAACTGAATGATTCACTCAGACTAGCCATTTGTTTGTGGATGGAAAGCAGTGCTGAAATGTAATTTCGTACCTAGTGCATCTTGCAATTTCTTCCAAAACCGCGATGTAAATCTCAGATCTCTATCTGAAACAATAGATATAGGCATACCCTGTAGTTTCACAATCTGAGAAACATACAATTCAGCCAGCTTATCAAGTGAGTAGTCTGTACGTATTGGGACAAAATGAGCCGATTTGGTCAATCTATCAACAACAACCCAGATTACATCTTTCTTACTCGGTGTCAACGGTAAACCAGATACAAAATTCATCGTAACTATATCCCATTTCCACTCAGGAATCATGATCGGCTGAAGTAACCCTGAAGGTACCTGATGTTTGACTTTTACTTGTTGACAGACTAAACATCTTGCAACAAAGTCAGAGATGTCTCGTTTCATGCCAGGCCACCAATAGAGTTGTTTCAGATCATTATACATCTTTGTACTACCTGGGTGAACAGATAACCGACTACTGTGAGCTTCATTCAAAATCACCTAAATCAATTCTGAATTCCTAGGGACATATATTTAGTCTTTAAACCTCAAACAGTCATCAGCATCAACTCTGAACTCTGAATCAGCATCCGTCACACACTGAGCTTGTTTCGCAACCAATTCATTATCAACTTTCTGGGCATCACATATTTGTTGAACAAACAACGGTCTAGCTTTTAATTTAGCCACTATCGAACCATCATCAGACATAGCCAAATGCGTATTCATTGCACACAAAGCAAACAGTGATTTTTGACTTAAAGCATCAGCAACAACGTTAGCCTTTCCGGGGTGATAGTCAATCACAAGCTCGTAGTCTTTTAGCAGTTCTAACCATCAGCGTTGTATCAAATTCAGATCTTTCTGAGTCATCAAGTATTTCAGACTTTTATGATCAGAATAAACATGACATTTCTCACCAAACAAGTAATGACGCCAAATTTTTAATGCAAACACAATTGCTGCCAATTCCAGGTCATGTGTTAGATAGTTTTTTTCATGTGGCTTCAACTGTCTCGAGGCATAAGCTATCACTCTGCCTTCCTGCATCAAAACACAGCCCAAATCGTTTAATGATGCATCACTATAAATGACAAATTATTTGCCCGATTTTGGCTGAACTAGCACTGGAGCTTCTGTTAAAAGGGCTTTCAACTGATCGAAGCTTTTCTGGCACTTCTCTGACCACTCGAACTTATCATCTTTTTGTAATAGCTTTGTCATTGGGGCTACAATCATAGAGAAACGTTTCACGAATCGTCTATAATAACCGGCAAGTCCTAGAAAGCTTCGGACTTCAAAAACATTCTTCGGAGGTTTCCAATCTAGTATAGCTAAAATTTTGCTCGGATCAACCCGAATACCCGATGATGAAACTACATGGCCCAGAAAAGTAACTTCACTTAACCAGAACTCACATTTACTGAATTTCACATACAACTTCTTATCTCGCAACGTCTGCAATACAAGTCTCAAATGTTCGGCATGTTCACCTTCACTACGAGAGTAGATTAGAATGTCATCTATAAACACAACCACAAATCGATCCAGATACGGTCTGAAGATTCGATTCATCAAATCCATGAAAACAGCTGGTGCATTAGTGAGTTCGAAAGGCATAACCAAAAACTCATAATGTCCGTACCTCACTCTGAAAGCAGTCTTTTGCACATCTGAATCTTTAATTCGCAACTGATAGTAACCTGATCTCAAATCTATCTTCGAAAATACTGTGGCCCCTTTCAGTTGATCAAACAGGTCATCAATCCGTGGCAACGGATACTTATTCTTTATAGTCACCTTATTAAGCTGTCTGTAATCAATGCGCATTCTTATAGCTCCATCTTTCTTTTTCACAAACAACACAGGTGCACCCCACGGAGAGAAACTCGGTCGCGCGAAACCTCTATCTGTCAACTCTTGCAACTGAGTTTTCAATTCTTTTAATTCTGTAGGTGCCATTCTATATGGAGCTATGGATATCGGGGTTGTCCCTGGCACTAACTCAATACCAAACTCTACTTCCCGAATAGGTGGCAAACCTGGTAATACTTCTGGAAACACATCCGGATACTCACATACAACAGGTACTGATTCAATGTCTCTTTCAGCCGCTTTATTGTCGAGCACGTAGGCAAAGTAAGCTTTACACCCTTTTCTCACATATTTCTGAGCTAGCATCGAAGAAATCACTGCTGGTAAACTGTACAAATCACAAAATTCGATCTGAATAACTTCATCTTTCTAGCTCCGTAAATCAATGGTCTTTCTTTTACAATTCACAACAGCATCATGTAAAGTCAGCCAATCTATACCCAGAATTATATCAAACTCATCAAATGGCAGCAACATTAAATCAGCCAGAAAGCACAGATTTCGAACCATCAAGGGACAATTCTTACACACTTTATCAACCATAACACACCAGCCCAAAGGGTTTGACACTCTGATCACAAACTCAGTAGACTCAATAGGTAGAGTCTTGTTGAATACTAATGTCTCATACACATAAGAATGCGTAGAACTAGGATCAATCATGTGACAGCCCAAAATTAACCCTAGTCGAGAAGTAGTTTCGGGACCGCTAAACCGAGTCACCGAAAGGTTTGAATGTGATGTTTATTGTCTAGAATATGTAATCATGAATGTGTGAAAATTTCAAGCTTCGATTTAGTCGATTGCATGTGAATTTAGTCAATAGGACTTATATGAGAAAATTTTAAAATGTGATAGGTCAATGCATGAGGACCTATTAGTGCATGTGGAAGAAAAAGGGGACTTGCATGTCAAATTCCCGCTCCCTAATATGTAGTGGCCGGCCATGCTATGGGTGGAAACATGTCACCAACATGTTGTGTTAGTGATGTATGGTAAGGAAAATAAAATAATAAGCATGATAATTAAATAATGAAAGGAAGGGTGATGGAAAAAAAAATAACATGGTCTCACCCCCTTGTTGCCGTGAATTGAAGAAAGAAAAAAAAAGTGTTCATTCTTGAACATCCTTGGCCGAATAGAGGAAAGAAAGGAAGGGGAAAAAGCTTGAGAAAATCGGCTATGGTGGTTTGCTAGACTAATGTATGTTTGATATTATTCTTTGAGATTCATGTATATTTTAAGTTGTAAGTGAAAATCTACCTAGCCATGGTTCAAATTTTGTTAATTGATGGAGATGATATTCGGCCATGAATGTTACATTCTTGGTTGGTATTTTGATGTCTTTGGTGATGAGGTATGAAGATGGTTGATTTTGAGTGTTTAATAAAAAGGATGCATGAATTATTGTTAAATAATGGTCGAATGTAGCATGATTAAAGATGTGAATAAATTGAAGTTAAGGAGGTTGTCAATGAAAAATATGAGTTGGATGAGGCTTAAAGAATAAAAATCTAGGTGACTAGAGGTCAAGGACATTCGGTCATAGGCTTGTATGCTAGCAAAATCGGCCAAGTGATTATGTGGTGGAAATTAAGTGTTAAATGGAATGAAAATGATATTACATGGGGGTATGTATATTCGGCCATATGAGTAAATATATAGATGATGTTAAATTTGATTATGTATAATGGGCATTAAGATGTGGAACTTAAGAAATTAGAAGTAAATGAACTTGATAGTATTTAAGAGATAGAGGTGATAGATTAATGTTGCACATTCGGCTATGGTTAGGCATGTTGATGATCTTATCTTGATTTAGATAATTAGGCATAAAAGGGTGGCAAAGGGGATGAAATTGTCGAATGATTAGTTGGGTAACAAAAGAAGCATTCGGCCATCCCTTGAGAGCTTGTGTGATGTTGGGTTTAAAATTAGCAAAGGTAACTTACCTAATGCATGTGCATGGGTGATTAGATTTTGATGATATGGTAGTTGCATGAGGTTATTAGCCGAATATACTAACATACATATACATGTGAAATTGGATTGTAAATATTTGGGAAGGTGGTTAAACTAGTTAAATTATTGATTAAGCTCAAGGAGTTAAAGGAGGTGAATCGAGCAAAGGCAAAGAAAAGGTCATCGAGTAGCCGAGTTGGAACCGTCTTACCCAACACGAGGTAAGTCATTAAGCATGTAGTTGGTATTATTTCAAATGGTCATAATGTTTATGTTTTGATGCTGAATGGAATGAATAAATATACATATATATTTGCATGTACGTATGTGATGATGAAATTGTTGAATGAAAAGAAAAGAGGTAAGATGCACTGAGTTGTTGATCTCGGCACTAAACGTGCGGGTATAACCATTTATGACCATGAGATTGGCGCTAAGTGCGCGGGATTGAATTGTACAGCACTAAGTGTGCGATTTGACTATGTTGCACTAAGTGTGCGAAATGAATATGATGCACTAAGTGTGCGAATTGACCATGCGGCACTAAGTGTGCGAGTTTGACTATGTAGCACTAAGTGTGCGATTTGATTACGTAGCACTAAGTGTGCGAGTTGATTATATAGCACTGAGTGTGCGGACTCAATATACATTCGTGAATCATTATGGACACTATGTGTGCGACACTATTGAGTCGATCGCGGACAGCGGATCGGGTAAGTGTCTTGAGTACATGGCTAATAGGTGCTATGCTTATACTTGGTGTTGAGCTCGGTAAGTTTGAACCTATGTGACAAATATACTTGAAGTCACGTACATAAAATTTATCGTAGGATGGGTGAAAGGCCGTTTAGTCGTTTGATTGTAACGAAAATAAATTGATTTATGAAAATGCCTCAATGTCCTATTGATGAGTATATGGAATGTGAATGCATGAATTGATATGAAACTGAATCGATAGGTTGGAGGAACTATGGTATGGTTCGGTATGGATGGAGTAAATTGTCTCGTTCCATTTTGTTTCCTCTTGTGATAATGTTATTGATGGATGGTGGTGCATTGCTTATGACTTACTGAGTTATAAACTCACTCGGTGTTTCCTTGTCACCCATTATAGGTTGCTTGGACTCATCTATTTTTGCGGGGTCAGGCCGTCATCGAAGTCATCACACCGGATAGCAAGTTTTGGTACTTTCTTCTTAGTTGGCTTAGAAGAACATTTTGGCATGTATAAGCTATTACGTTGTGTTTGAACTTTGGCATGTAAACTTTAAGCCATGCGAAAATGGCACGAATGTTCGATTGAGTTGGATCAAGGGTAGGCATGAAATGGACCTAGTTACTTTCGTAACAGATGCTGGCAGCAGCAGTGTCATGAGATTGAAAAATCACTAAAAATAGTAGGAGTGGAATTAATTGATGAATAAATTATGTAATCGAATCTCGATGAGTCTGTTTTCATGAGGAAGTAACGGTTTCTGGGACAGGGCCAGAACGGTTTCTGGATTCCCTGCTCCGACTTTGGAAATTCATTATAAATTAACCAGAGATAATTAGGGGTCGTACCATATATGTACAGATTCCTCTCTGAGTCTAGTTTTCAGAGAAACAAACGGCATCAGTATTGAAGCCCCGTGCAGGGAGATATCCAAGCCGTAATGGGAAAAGGTCAGTGTAGTCGACCCCTGCAATATGGGAGACTTTGACTAATAAACTGTACTAATTGGCCCGACCAAAAATTCTAGAAAAAAATAAATAGATGGGCACATGAGTGTAGTTTCTGGGAAAAATCACGAAATTGATTTTTGAGTTACGAAACTCAAGATATGATTTTTAAAACGACTAGTACACAGATTGGGCAGTGTCTGGAAAATAAATTTTATAAGGGGTTAAAGTCAGTTAACACCTCGTGTTCGACTCCGGTGTCGGTTTCGGGTTCGGGGTGTTACATTTGATTGGTATCAGAGCTATGGTTTAGTCGGTTCTAGGACTACCATAGCGCGTATGAGTCTAGCTATACATGCCGAATGTTATTGTTTAAATGTGTGATGACTTCTGACGGTTGAAATGTTTTTGTTTTGATTAGTAAATGGACCCCGGTGAAGAAAGAACCCTAGCGGATGACGTTGAGAGCGTAGCGGCTGCTCCTGCACAAGGGACGCCGCCTGTTGAACCTCAGTCATCTGCGAATAATCAAGGTGAGGGGGCTAAACAAGCCTTCTTTACCATGATGAATGAGTGGGTCGCGCAATATGCCCGAACCAACCCGGCTGTCCAACAATTCCCAAATTTGAATAATCCACCCCAAGAGCCTGTAATGCCATCAGTCGTTGATCCTGTGAGGCTGAGTAAGCCACCTGTAGACTTGATTAGGAAGCGTGGGGCCGAGGAGTTCAAGGCCATAGTAACTGATGATGCCGAAAGGGCCGAGTTCTGGCTTGATAACACCATTCGGGTGTTCGATGAATTGTCATGCACACCCGACGAATGTCTAAAATGTGCTGTATCTTTGTTGCGAGACTCAGCCTACTATTGGTGGAGGACCTTGATTTCCATAGTCCCGAACGAGCGAGTAACTTGGGACTTCTTTCAAACGGAATTCCGAAAGAAATTTATTAGCCAACGGTTCATTGATCAGAAGCGTAAAGAGTTCTTGGAACTCAAGCAAGGCCGTATGACTGTATCTGAATACGAACATGAATTCGTAAGACTCAGTAGGTATGCCCGGGAGTGTGTAGCTGATGAGGTTGCTATGTGCAAAAGATTCGAGGAAGGATTGAATGAAGATTTAAAGCTACTAATGGGTATTTTGGAAATAAAAGAATTCGTAACACTAGTCGAACGAGCCTGCAAGGCGGAAGAACTTGGAAAGGAGAAGAGGAAGGCTGAATTTGAAGCTAGAGATTATCGTAAAAGATCGACGGGTAAAGCTCCGTTCTCAGCTGTAAAGAAGTTCAGGGAGGACATTAATAAGTCGAGGGCGACTGCGGGAATTTCCATCAGGGCAAGACCATCGATGGGCTCCCGAGCTACTTCAGTAGCTAGTGTGGGCAATAATCGTCACGAGAAACCTGAATGTCCCCAATGTGGAAGACGACACCTAGGTGAATGTTGGGGCAAGTCTACTAGCAGGGCCTGTTACGGATGCGGTTCGAAGGACCACTTCATTAGAGATTGCACGGAGCTAGATGAGAAGAATAAGATTCAAGGTGCAAGACCTAGTGGAGTGACATCTAGAGGTAGACCATCGGGAATTTTAGGAGGCAGGGGTGGTAGTCAGAGGGGGGCCTCTGATACGGCCGATCGAGCCGAGAACCGTACTCCTGCTAGAGCATATGCCATTCGTGCACGAGAGGAGGCATCCTCCCCCGACATCATCACTGGTGCCTTCACTCTCTTTGATACTAATGTGATTGCATTGATTGACCCTGGTTCTACTCATTCATATGTATGCGAAACCTTAGCAACCAGTAAGACTCTACCTGTTGAGTCTACTGAGCTCGTAATTCGAGTATCAAACCCGTTGGGTCAATGCGTACTTGTTGATAAAGTATGTAAGAGATGCCCTCTAATAATCCGAGAATCCTATTTTTCGGCCGATTTGATGCTTTTTCCGTTCGACGAGTTTGATGTTATTCTTGGTTTGGATTGGTTAACCGCGCATGATGCGGTTGTGAATTGCAAAAGCAAGACTATCGATTTGAGGTGCGCAAATAACGAAATAATCCGAGTTGAGTCTGCGGACTTAAAGGGGTTGCCAGCTGTAATATCAGCAATGTTGGCCCAGAAATATGTAAGGAAAGGGTGCGAAGCGTACCTCGCGTATGTACTTGATGACAAGGAGTTAGAAAAGAAACCCGAATCGGTGCCGGTGGTTTGTGAATACCCGGATGTTTTTCCTGAAGAGTTACCGGGTTTGCCACCTGTTCGGGAGGTAGAGTTTGGTATTGAGCTTGTACCTGGAACTACGCCAATTTCGATCGCTCCGTATCGTATGGCACTAACCGAGTTAAAAGAGTTGAAAGCTCAGTTGCAAGAATTGACGGATAGAGGTTTCGCTCGACCGAGTTTCTCACCTTGGGGTGCACCAGTATTGTTCGTGAAAAAGAAGGACGGAACCATGAGGTTGTGCATTGACTATCGTCAACTGAATAAAGTGACGATAAAGAATAAGTATCCGTTACCGCGTATTGATGATCTGTTCGATCAATTAAAGGGAGCATCGGTGTTTTCAAAGATAGATTTGAGATCGGGTTATTATCAGTTGCGGATTCGAGATTCGGACGTACCCAAAACTACTTTCAGAACGAGGTACGGTCACTACGAGTTCTTAGTGATGCCGTTCGGGCTCACTAATGCCCCTGCGGTGTTTATGGATTGATGAATCGGATCTTCAGGCCGTATTTGGATCGGTTCGTAGTTGTGTTTATTGATGACATCTTGGTCTATTCAAGAGATGAGACCGAACATGCTGAGCATCTGAGGCAAGTGTTGCAAATTTTGCGGGATAAGCAGTTATATGCTAAGTTCAGTAAGTGTGAGTTCTGGTTAAGAGAGGTTAGCTTCTTGGGTCATGTGGTATCCGCATCGGGTATTCGAGTTGACCTGAGCAAAATTTCAGCCATACTTAACTGGAAGCCTCCGAGAAATGTTACCGAAGTCCGGAGCTTTCTATGGCTCGCCGGTTATTACCGACGATTTGTCAAAGGTTTCTCGATGATAGCCACACCAATGACGAAGCTACTTCAAAAGGATGTTAAGTTCGAATGGACGGAGAAATGTCAGAAAAGCTTCGATCAACTGAAAACTCATTTGACTGAAGCTCCAATTTTGGTGCAACCTGAATCGGGTAAAGAGTTTGTCATTTATAGTGACGCATCCCTACTTGGGTTGGGTTGCGTATTGATGCAAGAAGGTCGAGTTGTGGCCTATGCGTCGAGACAATTGAAGCCACACGAGAGAAATTATCCGACCCATGATCTCGAACTAACCGCCATTGTGTTTGCATTGAAAATATGGCGACATTATTTGTTTGGTGAGAAGTGCCATGTGTTTTCGGATCACAAAAGTCTCAAATATTTGATGACTCAACGAGACTTGAATCTGCGACAAAGACGTTGGCTTGAGTTGTTGAAAGATTACGAGCTTGTCATTGATTACCACCCGGGAAAGGCTAATGTGGTTGCGGACGCCTTAAGCCGGAAATCACTGTTTGCTTTACGAGCGATGAATGTACACTTGTCTGTTCTACCTGACAATGTGTTAGTAGCTGAATTAAAAGCCAAACCATTATTGACTCATCAAATTCGTGAAGCTCAGAAAGTCGATGAGGAATTGGTTGCAAAACGAGCTGAGTGTGTTCCGAACAAGGAATCGGAGTTTCAGATTGATGATGATGGTTGTTTGAGGTTTAGAAGTCGTTTGTGTGTTCCAAGGAATTCGGAACTCATTCCGATGATTCTGAACGAAGCCTATTGTAGCCGAATGTCAATTCACCCGGGGAGCACGAAAATGTACAACGACTTGAAACGTCAGTTTTGGTGGCGTGGTATGAAACAAGACATCTCCGACTTTGTTTCGAGATGTTTAATATGTCAACAAGTGAAAGCGGAACATCAAGTGCCTTCAGGGTTACTTCAGCCGATCATGATACCCGAGTGGAAATGGGACCGAGTCACAATGGACTTTGTGTCCGGACTGCCATTGTTCGCAAGTCAGAAGGATGCGATTTGGGTTGTTGTTGATAGGCTGACTAAGTCGGCTCACTTTATCCCCGTGCGTACGGATTTTTCATTGGATAAACTAGCCGAATTGTATGTTCTCAGATTGTGAGATTACATGGAGTACCTATTTCTATCGTGTCGGATAGAGATCCGAGATTCACCTCGCGATTTTGGAAGAAATTGCAAGAAGCTTTGGGTACCAAGCTGCATTTTAGCACCGCTTTTCACCCCCAAACCGATGGTCAATCCGAGCGGATAATTCAGATACTTGAGGATATGTTGAGATGTTGCATCCTCGAGTTCAGTAGTTCATGGGAACGGTATTTACCTTTGATTGAATTCGCTTACAACAATAGTTTTCAATCAAGTATTAAGATGGCACCGTATGAGGCTTTGTACGGTCGTAAATGTCGTACGCCATTGTTTTGGACCGAGCTTGGTGAAAGTAAAATTTTCGGAGTTGATTTGATTAAAGATGCCGAACAAAAAGTAAAGGTAATCCGCGAAAGTCTGAAGGTAGCCACAGATCGTCAAAAATCGTATGCGGATTTAAAACGAAAGGACATTGAATATCAGGTGGGAGATAAAGTGTTTCTTAAAGTGTCACCTTGGAAGAAGGTACTCAGATTTGGCCGTAAAGGCAAGTTGAGCCCGAGATTCATTGGGCCGTACGAAATTTCTGAACGAGTGGGGCCGGTTGCATATAGATTGATTTTGCCCCCTGAACTTGAAAGGATGCACGATGTCTTCCATGTTTCAATGCTTCGACGTTATAGATCCGATCCGTCACATGTGATTAATCCCTCAGAAGTTGAAATTCAATCTGACTTGAGCTATGAAGAAGAACCGATTCGTATCCTAGCTCGTGAAGTGAAAGAGTTGCGAAATAAAAGGGTTCCGTTGGTTAAGGTGTTGTGGCTCAAACACGGGATCGAGGAAGCAACCTGGGAACCCGAGAGCTCGATGAAAGAACGATATCCAAACCTATTTACCGGTAAGATTTTCGAGGACGAAAATTTCTTAAGTGAGGGAGAGTTGTGACAGCCCAAAATTAACCCTAGTCGGGAAGTGGTTTCGGGACCGCTAAACCGAGTCACCGAAAGGTTTGAATGTGATGTTTATTGTCTAGAATATGTAATCATGAATGTGTGAAAATTTCAAGCTTCGATTTAGTCGATTGCATGTGAATTTAGTCAATAGGACTTATATGAGAAAATTTTAAAATGTGATAGGTCAATGCATGAGGACCTATTAGTGCATGTGGAAGAAAAAGGGGACTTGCATGTCAAATTCCCCCTCCCTAATATGTAGTGGCCGGCCATGCTATGGGTGGAAACATGTCACCAACATGTTGTGTTAGTGATGTATGGTAAGGAAAATAAAATAATAAGCATGATAATTAAATAATGAAAGGAAGGGTGATGGAAAAAAAAATAACATGGTCTCACCCCCTTGTTGCCGTGAATTGAAGAAAGAAAAAAAAAGTGTTCATTCTTGAACATCCTTGGCCGAATAGAGGAAAGAAAGGAAGGGGAAAAGGCTTGAGAAAATCGGCTATGGTGGTTGCTAGACTAAGGTATGTTTGATATTATTCTTTGAGATTCATGTATATTTTAAGTTGTAAGTGAAAATCTACCTAGCCATGGTTCAAATTTTGTTAATTGATGGAGATGATATTCGGCCATGAATGTTACATTCTTGGTTGGTATTTTGATGTCTTTGGTGATGAGGTATGAAGATGGTTGATTTTGAGTGTTTAATAAAAAGGATGCATGAATTATTGTTAAATAATGGTCGAATGTAGCATGATTAAAGCTGTGAATAAATTGAAGTTAAGGAGGTTGTCAATGAAAAATATGAGTTGGATGAGGCTTAAAGAATAAAAATCTAGGTGACTAGAGGTCAAGGACATTCGGTCATAGGCTTGTATGCTAGCAAAATCGGCCAAGTGATTATGTGGTGGAAATTAAGTGTTAAATGGAATGAAAATGATATTATATGGGGGTATGTATATTCGGCCATATGAGTAAATATATAGATGATGTTAAATTTGATTATGTATAATGGGCATTAAGATGTGGAACTTAAGAAATTAGAAGTAAATGAACTTGATAGTATTTAAGAGATAGAGGTGATAGATTAATGTTGCACATTCGGCTATGGTTAGGCATGTTGATGATCTTATCTTGATTTAGATAATTAGGCATAAAAGGGTGGCAAAGGGATGAAATTGTCGAATGATTAGATGGGTAACAAAAGAAGCATTCGGCCATCCCTTGAGAGCTTGTGTGATGTTGGGTTTAAAATTAGCAAAGGTAACTTACCTAATGCATGTGCATGGGTGATTAGATTTTGATGATATGGTAGTTGCATGAGGTTATTAGCCGAATATACTAACATACATATACATGTGAAATTGGATTGTAAATATTTGCAAGGTGGTTAAACTAGTTAAATTATTGATTAAGCTCAAGGAGTTAAAGGAGGTGAATCGAGCAAAGGCAAAGAAAAGGTCATCGAGTAGCCGAGTTGGAACCGTCTTACCCAACACGAGGTAAGTCATTAAGCATGTAGTTGGTATTATTTCAAATGGTCATAATGTTTATGTTTTGATGCTGAATGGAATGAATAAATATACATATATATATTTGCATGTACGTATGTGATGATGAAATTGTTGAATGAAAAGAAAAGAGGTAAGATGCACTGAGTTGTTGATCTCGGCACTAAACGTGCGGGTATAACCATTTATGACCATGAGATTGGCGCTAAGTGCGCGGGATTGAATTGTACAGCACTAAGTGTGCGATTTGACTATGTTGCACTAAGTGTGCGAAATGAATATGATGCACTAAGTGTGCGAATTGACCATGCGGCACTAAGTGTGCGAGTTTGACTATGTAGCACTAAGTGTGCGATTTGATTACGTAGCACTAAGTGTGCGAGTTGATTATATAGAACTGAGTGTGCGGACTCAATATACATTCGTGAATCATTATGGACACTATGTGTGCGACACTATTAAGTCGATCGCGGACAGCGGATCGGGTAAGTGTCTTGAGTACATGGCTAATAGGTGCTATGCTTATACTTGGTGTTGAGCTCGGTAAGTTTGAACCTATGTGACAAATATACTTGAAGTCACGTACATAAAATTTATCGTAGGATGGGTGAAAGGCCGTTTAGTCGTTTGATTGTAACGAAAATAAATTGATTTATGAAAATGCCTCAATGTCCTATTGATGAGTATATGGAATGTGAATGCATGAATTGATATGAAACTGAATCGATAGGTTGGAGGAACTATGGTATGGTTCGGTATGGATGGAGTAAATTGTCTCGTTCCATTTTGTTTCCTCTTGTGATAATGTTATTGATGGATGGTAGTGCATTGCTTATGACTTACTGAGTTATAAACTCACTCGGTGTTTCCTTGTCACCCATTATAGGTTGCTTGGACTCATCTATTTTTGCGGGGTCAGGCCGTCATCGAAGTCATCACACCGGATAGCAAGTTTGGTACTTTCTTCTTAGTTGGCTTAGAAGAACATTTTGGCATGTATAAGCTATTACGTTGTGTTTGAACTTTGGCATGTAACTTTAAGCCATGCGAAAATGGCACGAATGTTCGATTGAGTTGGATCAAGGGTAGGCATGAAATGGACCTAGTTACTTTCGTAACAGATGCTGGCAGCAGCAGTGTCATGAGATTGAAAATCACTAAAAATAGTAGGAGTGGAATTAATTGATGAATAAATTATGTAATCGAAGCTCGATGAGTCTGTTTTCATGAGGAAGTAACGAAAAGATCATATGGGCAGTATATTAAGAGATAATCAGATTTTTGTGGGACAGGGCCAGAACGGTTTCTGGATTCCCTGCTCCGACTTTGGAAATTCATTATAATTAACCAGAGATAATAGGGGTCATACCATATATGTACAGATTCCTCTCTGAGTCTAGTTTTCATAAAAACAAACGGCATCAGTATTGAAGCGCCGGGCAGGGAGATATCGAAGTCGTAATGGGCAAAGGTCAGTGTAGTCGACCCATGCAATATGGGAGACTTTGACTAATAAACTGTACTAATTGGCCTGACCAAATTCTA